>NC_090888.1:2768253-2798253 GCF_036669925.1 Montipora capricornis | reverse complement strand
CCAAAAGGCACATGGAAAGAGAGCTGGAAGGCCATGGAGGAAATGCAAAGAAAAGGAAAACTACGTAGTTTGGGTGTCAGCAATTTTCCTATTGATGACATGGAAGAACTGGTTCAACTGGCTACAGTACCTGTTTCTGCAGTTCAAAACTGGTTTGACCCGTTTCATCAAGACACCACATTAAAAGCATTCTGTCAAGCGCATGGAATCCGGTATATTGGCTATTTAACACTGGGTGAGGCAGTGTCAAAGTCAATTCATTGTCGAATAAAAGAAACAAATATGTATCATCATTCACTAATCACTATCCTCTTCTTTGCAGGTACACAGTGGGTTTACTTCCATGGCTTGGAAAAGAATCCAGTTTTAACGTCTCCACTGATATTGGAGATTGCTGGCCATTATGAATTCGTTGCTTCTCAAGTTGTTATACGTTGGGCAGTTCATCAGAACGTTACAGTGATTCCAAGATCCAAAAATCCCCGCAATAATTACTTGAATTTTAGAGCGTTGGACTTCTCGCTGACCGAGAGCGAAATTTCTTACTTTAATAACATCACTGATTATGAATATCATCCACTGGAAATAAAGATGAATAAAGGAATGGGTAAGCTCATATGGAAAAAAATTAACCCTCAGAAATCCGAACCTTTTTCAAGAGCCTATATCCTGCAGTGTCATGCACTTATGCTTGTATGCACCATCAGAATCCCTTCGTCGATGAGCGCTAAATTTGGAGTTTTAGCATTCCACGTTGTTGTTCTTCAGAGTTATGGAAGAGTGGAAATCCATTTAAGTGTATTTACCCATTAAACCTATTTTTTTGGTAGCGTTTTAATCTTTAATATAATCAAGTACTTCCTGGGTAATACGTGGTTTGATGCAATTCTTGTGTGAGGAGTGATGAACGATAGCTTAAACGGAAGACTAAGTCTACAAGGAAGGAAAAAGATTTGGCTTTTGTTTCGAAATCACTCTTCGTTGTTATATTTGCTTGCAGCTTGCTCTGATAAACACGGGAACTGTCAACAATGGGCGACAGATGGTGAGTGCAAGGCTAATCCAGACTGGATGCTGGTGAACTGCCAACAGAGCTGTGGACTCTGCTGTAAGTCAAGTCTCTCTTGTGTAGTTTATTGTGTATTCCAACGCTGGCTTAGAGCAAGTTTCAATCGAGTGTCGTAAAACCAAAACCAAAGTAATTACTTTGGCCAATCAAAGAGGACAGAGCCAATCCACTAAACCAATCAAAATTCGAAGTAATTCCACGTAGCCGACACAAAGCGCGGGAAAATGTGCACGCGCGAGCCACGATTGGTTTTGGTTTCACTTCTGATTGATTGAAAAAGTGGCGCGAGAACTTTGAACCAATCACTGACTGAAGTAATGGAAAACCTAATTACTTTCGACACTCAATTGAAAACCGCTCTATGGGCTACAATTTTCGTGCTTCGATGTTTTCAACCAATAAGAGGTAGGAGCCCAATCAATTTCAACATCGTTGTTTTCCCGCGCTCAGTGCCAGCTGTTCATATTTGCTTTGCGCTGTGATTGGCCCATTTGACTGTCTGGGTCTGTTGTGATTGGTTAAACTGAGTTTACACTGCTCTACGTTGAGCGTCGTCATGCTAAAAGCAAAAGTTTTTCGTGGCCAGTAATCACAGATAATGACAATAAAGCCAGCCAAAATGCGATTCCTACATTAACTTCTGAGCTTTATGGGTGCTTTTCAACCATTTAGACTGAGGTGACAAAGTTGTAATGTACAAATGCTGATGGACGAACAAAATCAGTTAATGAAAGATCATTTGATTTCGTCGACCGACAGGGGGGTTATATCGTAAGGTGGAGAACTTAATTCCTGTATTTAAAGAGAATCACCCCCAACAAATGGACGATACGAAAATCTCTTTTCTGTGTCCTTTCTTGAAAACCAACGTACGTCCCAATTGTCTGCTAATGTCAAATGGCTTGGGACCTCTGGTGATTTTTAGCTCAATTTCGACTTATAAAGGACAAATCACCCGTATCAGCTCTTCTCAACTGAGCATTGATTTCGGTCCGTTGTTGTTTCAGACGATGAAGATCTTGAAGATTATTTTCGCACAGAGGGGCTCGTTTTTGTTGGATCTGAGGATCACTACATGTACGCTTTCCAAACCAACACGGGTGCTGTCACCTGGAAGTTCAGAACATTCGGTAAAATCATGTCCAGTGTAGCCTTTAGCCACGGCGGGGATGAAATTTATTTCGGTAATACTTACGGCGTTGTTTATGCTCTTCGATCGGCCGATGGTGCGCTTGTATGGACCCACAAAACCGGCGGTGCTGTGGTGGCAAGCCCTAGTGTAGGTTTAAACGGTTCTGTTTTTATCGGGTCACACGACAAAGTACTGTATGTGCTGGAAGGTAAGACAGGATCTGTGGTGTGGACGTCTAATCTCGGTTGTGCCATCTGGGGTTCTGTTGCTATTGACAACGAAAGAGGGCTTGTGTTTGCCGGCTGTGCGTCTGATAAATCGAATGCCTCGGACGCACAAAACACTGCTTACATTTTTGCCCTGAATGAAACCTCCGGAAAGATCGTGTGGAAGTTTCCAGGTGCAAAGGGCGTCTTTGGCTCGCCAGCTCTCAGTGCGGGCGGTCGAACCGTATTCTTTGCCTCTCTAGACCATAATATATACGCTCTTGACCGCGAAACTGGCATGCTTCTCTGGTCACTTGACACGGGTTCGGAAATTGAGTCATCCCCAGTCCTTAGTACGTTGGATAATACACTGTTCGTTGGTCTGATCAAGGGTCAGCTGATTGCAGTGAACACAATGAGTGGTCCTTTGGCGGGAAAAATCAAGTGGACTGTGGATACTGGCAGAGAGGTGGTCTCATCACCTGTCGTTACTGAGGATGGGAGGGTAAGTCCAAATTGCCAAGTAGCATTATTAAACTAGGATGAGAGAACGGTCTCAGCGATAGGGGACGTGAAATTTAATAGGTGCGCGCCACTGCTCCATTTGTTGAAATTTAGCAGAAATTGAAAGTCCTTACACAGCCAGCCTTGTGCACTAATTTCCAATAATGCATTTAGGTGTGCGAGGCATAGCCACAATCCTGGACTAAAAACCTTGAATCTTTTCTCATTTTTCGTCCGTTTTGGGACCACGATCTGAAAACAAGGCCAAAAGTTCCCTCTTCCCGCCCCACCCAACATAATTTTGATCGAAAGTAAGTGCAAATAGTCCAGCTGTATCTCATTCGTATTTTGCTGTGCGGGGGATCCGTAGTAAATTCTGATTTGACGTACATTGATCACCTAAATCCTTTAGATTTGAAGTTATTTTAAGCGATCAATTACTGAATGTTCTTGGCTTTTTTTATTTTATGTTTTACAATTAATATTTGTTAAATTTATAGTGCAAATAAATGTTATTGTTGCTGCTCGTTACATGAAAAAAGGCTTTTTAGTTATGGGCAAGTATGTTAAAGATGTCTGAACAATTTTGTCCAGAGATGCAGGTTATTTCCTTGCATTTTATTTTCTCCTATCATTATCATTGTTCATTCCATGAGGACAAATAGTTAAGTTCCGCACACTTATTTGTCAGGCAGCTGACATTTTGTCGACGAACATGTAAACTCTTGTTGTTCATCGTTTCCAATGTCAGGTTTTCATTGGTTCAGGCGATGGACGAATCATAGCACTCAACTCAACTGAGGGTTCCCCTTTATGGTCTCCAATAACACGTGATAACGTTGTAGCATCGGTGGCAGTATCACGAGATAACGAGGTGTTTGCAGCCAGTACTGATAAGTTCGTTTACGCGTTGAATGGCACTGATGGATCGGTCATCTGGAAGTTTCAAACTGGTGCTGCCGTTGTGGCAACTCCTGCCTTGTTTCCCAAAGACGCTATGCTTTTGGATAAAACAGCTGCGATGGAAATTATTCAAAAGGGCGCTCGCCGTTACATGTTTTTTTTTAAGTGCTCAAGTCGATCTAAACTCATTAAAATCGGGCTTTATTAATAGGCGAAAAAAAACAACAACAAAAAAAAAAACAAACCTTAGCAAAACAATAGAAGCAAAGTCCTCCATTTGAAACATCTCTTTCAGAGACTCACACTTAATTGATGTTTGGAAATGGAAGAGGATCTATCAGATGGGAGGTGTTCACGGACGCAATGTTGAAAAGTGTCGGATTACATGTTTCGCTTTTACTGTTTTTCAAATCACTTTGTAACTGACGAAGACGCGAGGCACGTCGAAACATGTCTTGCAAATAAAGAAGGTTTGTGATCTTTTTGAAAAAAAGTTGAAACATATCTTTTAAACGCAATGAGTTCTGTGAAGATATTTCCTCAAGAAAGACCCCTCGATGCACCTGCTCATTGACTGACACCTTGTCCTCCAGTACATAATTTCTTGTAGTGAAACCATGTAGTCTCTGCGAACAGCATCTCTTGATAGACCCTATCAAGATACACGCTGAAAGCGAACTTCTCTGAAACACACCTCTTTTAGACAGAACTCTCTTAAACCAATCGTATGCACACCTCTTACAAAGACCGACGTTTGCATCTTCAATACACAAATTTACTTCAAGCGACGTTATAAGATATACTTCTGCCGTATATCAACAACTCTAGGTCTTGGTTGGAGTAGTTATACCTTCCTCCAACCCCCTTCCCCTCCCCATCCCAGCAAGTAAAGAGATCATCTTTCTGTAAGAGCATACCATATCACATAGTTATCGCATAGTACACTCCAAGATGTAAAATGATTAATCTGCTAGTTTTTACCATAATATTTTAAATGATACCCGAAATAGATGAAATAATAAATGGTTATTTTTAAACTCCCCAAAATAAATCTGATTTCTTTTTTTGTCGATAGAGAAGGTAGAATATCATCGATGATGACCTCTTCTTAGGTCCATAAGGAGGAACTCACGGTTGTGCACAGGACTGATATTGACCACACCAAAGCTCTCTGGATTGTCTGATCTACCTGACCCTTGGTGAAAGCAGTGAAAACTAATTGGTGCCCAGAATAACATTCCATGAAACATCTACATCGCTCAATATATATATATATGAAAAGAAACAAAACAAGCATATGAACACACGTACAAACACAGGCACAACACACAGATATACAATACAACACAATACAATACAATGTTCTTTATTTTGAGAGGGTAATACATGATTAATCCATTAAAGAGTTTTCTAACACATGGCCCTCTGTAATACAAAGGTCAGACCACAACACCGGGAACACTGTCCCCTACTCTTTTCGAATAGTGTGTGGGATCTTTAACGTCCCACAGAGTTAATGAACAAAGGTTGTGAGACGGGACCTCCGGCTTATCTTCCTTATCCGAGAAGACTACAGAGTCTAACCATTTGCAGATGTAATTACAAAGGCAGCACTTTCTCCTCAGTTATTTAAAGACCCTGAGTGTTGGTCCGGCGGGAGTTGAACTCACGACCTCCCGCGTGACAGCTCGGTGCTCAACCAACTGAGCCACCGGTGCGAAAGAAGAAAAACAATCAATAAACACACGTACAAACACACAGGATACACCACAACTGCAAACATGGGAATTAATATTGAGCAAACTAAGTCTTAAAAATTGCCTTTTTTGAAAAGGATTTTAGTTGATATTGTACAAATAGTCTATAGAAAGAGGAATGCCATTAATATTTACCAATAACAGTTGGATAGTTGTTTCATCACGCTCTTTCCATTTCTGGCATCTATTTCGTAGCACGACCATTTTTTTATGATTGACAAGGTCACGTGACACGGTCATGCCAAGGGCCTATTTGTGGAACGGGACCTACTGTTTGTTTGACTGGAAATTCAAAACACTTAGACCAGAGGTCATTACAAAGGCCGCACTTTCTCCTCAAATATTGAATGTTATGACAAATGACACGCGGCTCATCTGGGCGACAAACCAGGCTGTTTCTAGTTTATTAGGACCAGTAAGGGAAAATAATGCCGGAAGAGTGAAAAATAAGAACCCTCTCCCGCTGAAAGAGATTGCTGCCGGAAATCTTCCTTGGCGCAAAATATCGCCGTTGAGAGGTCATTGAAAGTCGTTCGCGATTGAGAAGTCGTACACCCTGCCTTTTGAATCGTGTGCGCCTCAGAATGTAGATTTAAAAAGATGATATTTTTATCTACCTTTCCTTGATATATCTAGGAACAATCTGGTGACCCGACTCTGCTAACACAATGTGAAAGTCGTAAAACCTGTATTGAAACTGCCACCCAAATAAGGCTTGTTTACCAATGAAGGGGATCGGTCAAAAGAGAAATTATTTTGATACAAGTTTCAATTAATTAACTTATTTAATAATTAATTTATTACACTTTTGTTCATCTAAAAACAATCCGGATGTTACAATCAAAACTGCAATGATCAAAAGCCCCTCAAACCGTGGTTTGCCGCAGAAAAAGTGCTTCAAGAACAGCTGTAAAAAACACCAGGTCAAGATCGCTAAATGATAGTTTTGTTACTAATGTGAGTGCTGGATTTCAAACTGAAACAAAAGATTTGCTATTTGTCAGGGAAGAATATAAACATTCGTATCCCCAGCGATCTGCCTGTAGGCAGATCTTGCTTTTATTTACACGGACGAAACAATCGAAACTTAAGAGAGACTATGAAGTCCGTAAAACGTGACTTCTTAAAGTTCCTCTAAAATAGAACAATTTGAGCCAGGAAAGGATATAGGCACTAAAAGGCTTATATCGCTCGCAAATATATAAATCTTTTCGGCTAAATTCTTCGAATGTTTGAAGAAAAGGTTTAAAAATATTCAGTTTTCTTGTGACTTAAGGCTAACTTCTGCTTGTCTTGAAATTGAAGAATAACTTCCTTGACCATTACTTCCGCTTTAGGATTTCAATTCCGAGTTAAAATTTATCAAAATAAAAAAAAAACAATTTTACAAAGTGCTTGCTTCTTCCTCGGTGGTTCTTTAAGAGGGCATGGGGCCAGTGCTCGATGTTGATATCCCCATTGAATTCATAGACAAGTTAATTTGTTGGGAAATAGAGCGCATTTTTCGCATTAAAGCTCTACAAGTCAGGATTTTAATGAAGGCTTTGCGGAACGGTTTCAGTCTCCACGCGAAAACGAATGGGTTCATACTTGAATTTGCCATGATCAGAATGTAATTAATATCTCTTGCCCAGTGAATAAAAACACAACTGCAGTATCCGCAGAAGCTAATAACATAGATAAGAACAAGTGAAGGAAGAAAACAGGCAATGAAAAGCGATAACATTACCAGAAATGTTTTGGTAACCTTTTTCTCCCATTTCAGCGTTCTCATTTTGATATTATTGTGCTGCCCAGGGCAATTCTGAATTGTATCCCAGTGTTTCACCTGATGTTTAAAAGTTCGGAAGACTTTTGCGTAAGTAACACAGAGCACTGCAAATGTGGTCACAACCGCTGTATTGGCGAAAAAGAACTGATATTTCAGATACCCAACTTTGAAGTAAAGGAACGGGAAACCAATTGAGAAAATCCAAAGGACACACGAGATGACAACAGTTCGTCGAGAATCCAGCATCAATCTGTATTTCATAGGGAATGAAATGGCAATAAATCTATCAACAGTGATCGCAGCGATACTCAGAAGCGATGCTGTGCAAGATATGAAAGCACTGATTCGTCTAGCGTCATCTCTGGGAAGAAGTACGAGTCGTTCGCTCATTGCCTCTCGAACGTAGAATTCCACTGACAAGGGCAGCGCCAAACAACCGACTATCAAATCCGCTGCCGCCAGATTGGCCACAAGGAAATTAAATGGCGATCGCAGTTGACGATTTGGGTCGATAATGATGGCGAGAAGAACAAGGACATTTCCAATCACAGCTGTGACTGCGAGAATTGAACAAAATGTGGCTGAGGTGATGCTCAACTCGGTCGGGGCTGAGATGTTTGTGCAAGGATACAAGCCGATCAGAGACATCACGGTTCAATGATTGTTTCTCAGTAAGCAGTTATCAGCTCATTAACCAAAGAAGCGAAAGTCGTAGTTAATTAGAGCAACAAGTGACCATAAGTTCCGGATAGAATGAATCTCCGCATAGCAGGAAACTTTATTGAGGGACTTGAGGACATGTCATTGGTTATAAATAGCGAAATTTGGAAAGTTTCCAAAACACGCGCTGTCTGAAAGGGATGATGTAGCAGCTCTCGTAACGTATGATGTGATTGGCTGGCTACCTTAGCCAAAAACAAAAGACTAAACAATAACTAAAACAATGACTTAGACTTAAAAACAATAGAAGCTGCTTACAATACCAAACGATAGCAGGTTTCGAGAGCTGCTACACTACTGTCTGAAAGAATAGCATGACTCCAGATGGGACTATTGAATACTGAGAAGGAGAAATGTAAAGCGCGAGCATTGCTACAACAAGTTGCAAAAATAGTGGAGACACTTCACCTTCTTGGTCCGTTATTAATTTCCCTATTATCTCTCACACTGCAGCCCCCCTCCCCCGCTAATCAGTGTTGCTAGAAAGACAAAAAAATGTTGGGAATTTAAGCAGTCAACATTGAAAGGGGGAAAGGGGAGAGGAAGTGGGAAAGGTTTAAATTCTAGATACGGCGGGCATTGGAAGCTAGAAAAGGTGTTTTGAATGAAATTGTCTCAACAATTTTGCAACTTGTTGTCTGAGTTGGTTGTCACTGTATTGCCGTACTGTCACTTTGTTTATTGGAACGGGAAGGCGTCTATCGTTTGCGTTTAATATGATGTTTCCAGAAAAAAGGGTTTAATTCTCTGATCTGCTGTGAATGGAAAATGGCCAGCGATAAACTGGATTTTGGCGGGGTTTCGGTATGACGTAATTTGAAGGCATTTCAGTGCTTCGAACATACACATAATTTGGTACACGAAAAGGTGTGATTTCCATTCTTTCGCTTTTTAAAGTACGCTAGAAATATCCTGGAACCGATTTCGAAATAATTTGCCTTAAACACCTATATTTCGGTCGACACATGACATCTAAAGCACGCGCAACATGTACGAAATTAGCTGTTGTTTACGAATGAGAAACAGACATAACCTCTCCTTTAACTGCGATCGCATGCCATTTAAAGGGAACATCCACTTTCCTAAAAATCGATAAAATAGACGATATGTACAGGATTTCTAACTGTGTGAGCTTTATGACGAATCACCAGGTAATGTATTGGGTTGATTAGAAAAGAAAGTACTAGTTGAATTGTGCTGTTTCCTCGAAGGTACGATTTTCAACTGTAACGCCACCATCCCGGTTGACGTCACCAAGAAACACAATAAATGGTATTGTGTTTCATAATATGAGCCATGTGTAACTTTCGGAGCATCAGATCTGCAGTGCAAAATACTTTGCTCGCTTTAGTATGTAGTACGGAGTCTTCTATTAGCGATGATAAGTCCAAACACTCGAAAATCGATGCTACCGTATGTCAATAATTAATATCCTTTCGTGTTTCGTACAATGTGCTTTGCACGTCGCGTGCAAACTTCTGAAATGTTTCAGAGCTTATACGATATTTAATGATTGTTTCTTTAGTTCCTGTTTTTCTACGTTGAAACGTTTCCCTATAGGATTCAAATCCGGACTGGCAAAATTATTGCAATCAATCAGACAACAAGTTGCAAAAATAGTGGAGACACTTCACCTTCTTGGGGCATTATTAATTTCCCCATTATCTCTCACACTGCAGCCCCCCCCCCCCAAATCAGTGTTGCTAGAAAGACAAAAAAATGTTGGGAACTTAAGCAGTCAACATTGAAAGGGGGAGAGGGGAGAGGAAGTGAGAAAGGTTTAAATTCTAGATACGGCGGGCATTGTAAGCTAGAAAAGGTGTTTTTGAATGAAAGTGTTTCAACAGTTTTGCAACTTGTAGCGTAAATAGTCGCTATAAATGTTAGGTGTGTATAGGGATCTTTTGATATGAAAGCCAGCCAGAGAAACAAACTTGCGAGTTCTGAAATATACCCTACTCTCGAAGTTCGCAATTAACATATCAAAAAGATTCGTACGACCGACATCAAAACAAGGACGATTGCTCAAACTGATTAGAACAGTTAACCACTCCAAAGAATTTGTAAACGAAAATGGTGACAACACGAACAAAATCGAAGGTCACTGGAGACAAGCGAAATGCAAACTTCCTAAATTTGGAATTAGAACTGAACATCTTTTTTCTACATATTTGGCAAAATTTTTGAGGCGATATATGTATAGAAACGAGGATTTGTTTGCTGTATTTCTGAATGATGTGAAAAAAGTCTATGTAAGCATTTTGGGACCCAAAACAAAGGCACAAGCAGATGAACGCATTAGGGCGAAAAATAAATGGTAATATTTGTGAACTGTATTTTAAGTTTTGTATTGTAAATAAAAAACTGAAAATAAAAGATCGGGGAAGATTTTTACTTGCGGACGACTTCGGGACTGCGGGAGCACCCTTCTTGACTTCTTAAGTATTTCTATTTTGTTTCCATATGCAAATATTTATTGACTACGGGAGCAGGCATTTAATGTCACGCAATTGTGGCCGGGTATTCTGAAGTTTAGCCATTGTTTGGATAGAATCATTCTGTTAGAATCTATTTATTCCAGCGTCTTCAATGTTTTTTCCTTAAAGGGGCTGTCACGCGAAATTATGTAATTTCATTATATCCAAAATGCCCTAAAAGTAGTCTAAGAATGAAACTTAGCAATAACCACTTAAATCTGTTGAACAACACAAAAGAAATACAGCAAAAGGAAAGAGAAGCATGGCTGGACACAACTAGCTGGACAAGATTGAAACCGGATTGCATTTTGTTAATCTTGAAAAAGAGTCGGCCCTACGTTTTTCTAGTTTATGGCAATCGCCTGCATTAAAGGCCGTTTTTGCTCAGAATCGTCTTGTTTGTGATGCAACGATGATTTTATCAGTAACGGAATTACACATTACCATTTTCGAGTTTTAAACTTGTGATTAACTTAAGATTTCCCCCTAAACACCCTAAAATAACGTGACATAGCCCTTTAATCATAATTCTGCTAATACTGAGAATTATGATAGTTTCTAACTTGAATTCAGAAAAAAAGGGGTTATTTTATTGTATACAACTAAAAGCGTTGGGCTTAAGCCAATGATCATTCTACCCCACGTTTAGATAATTTCCCTTTCCCTCGACTGTCATATCTTACAACATCGGTGATCAAACTAAGAGATGACTTTCATGGGAACCTGGGAACCAGAAAATGTTCCGCTTCATTTTTTTCAGACTGTAGCTAGTAATCAACAGTAAGTTGAATTATCTCATTCCAAAACTCAAAGAGTACATAAAAGCATTATTTTCTTAAACGAAAGGACTGCTCATCCCACTGCTGTTGCAGTTTGTCGCAGCCAGGAGCTCGTTTCAGCTGGGCTCGATTACCCGAGCCGCTGTTTCGGGAAAAGAGCCTGCGCTCCTCCATGGCGGAAATCGAGCCTACGTTTCAGCCAAACGTTCAGCTATAATCCAGAAAAATGATCATTTTCATGTGTTCCGCTCCAGTTGATGCTTTGATTGTTAACCCTAACTTGAAGATCTTAAACTGAAAAGAATGTAAATTTTACTAAGAAGCTTAAGCTTGCCAGATATCGGAAAAGTTTAATAAGATCCTCAAAAACTTAGTAAGACATACAAAGTTACAATTTGAGATGCAAATTCTTCAGCCGTAAAAAATCCAAAATATACACTGAGTGTACAAATTGTATGAATGCTAAAATAAATATTGCTACAAAATTTTCATGTGCCAGTTTAAAAATATATGGCAAAAACGTTTAAAATATGTACAGAAAACTTCCCTAAACCAAGGCTATGAAGTCCTTTTAACTAGTTTACAACCTAAACTCGTGAAAGTTCAAGTGCAACAACTAGTTCATTTTGTACACTGAACTTCATTCTGGAAGCATAAATTTGTATGCCATGAGTGATGATTCACGTGCATGTTGTACTGTGGACGGCTTCCTTTGAGCGATAATTCACGCTACTAAGATGTGTTAAATAAATGCACCCGTCTTTAAAGTCATGTGTTCTGTTCTTTTGTTGCCTTTTCTGACTATTCATTACTAACAATAACCAATACCAAACTGGATTGCGAGTACAAGTTTTCGTAATTCTAAGCACATGTATTTTTTTTAAGTGCTCGAGCTCAGAATGAGAAACTCACGCTCATACTCTAATCTTTAAGGGCCCACAGACGGATTTTTCGCGCGTTGCTAAGGAAGTGAAATGTTACTTCCGGTAACTGACGTCATCATGTCATGAGCTGACAAGAAAACCCACTCACAAGCAAAAGTCACCGCACAAACTGTTGTTTCCATCGAAGGTTTTTCCTTGCCCTTCCTCGCGCTCGTTCTCAGATCAACTGCGCATGCGAAAACGAACTGACTTCCGGTTTGAGAAAAAAGCTAAATTTCCGGCGGTTTTAAATTGAATTATTTTTTTTTTACATGGCACGCTTCACCCCCAAATACAGAATATAGTTAAGCATTGATTTTTTAAAATCATATTTTTTGAAAAAGTTATGGGTATTTCAGTATCGTTTATGTATTTAAAAAGAACATTTTTCAAAATAAAAAGAAAACCATGCTTAGCTGGATGCAAAACCGAATACAAATTATCAAACCATTGATTAAATACCCAAATTGCGTAGCACGGAGAAAAATTTATAGTTTCCTTTTATTGGTCACGTGACCATGGGCGTGGTATGATGACGTCATATTTAGGGTCATTGGCTTACAAAAGTTGGAAACTGACCAAAATAATGCCAAATTCTCTCAAATTACTTAACCATTACATCCTTCGCAACGCACCCCAAAAAATACGTCAGTGGGCCCTTAAGGTCGCCAATGGCAGAGCAATGCCTTTGAAGGTGTGCTGTGGGCATCAGTTTAACTTTCCAAAACCACACATTCTTGGCACACCATGACACAAATGCCACTGGGTGTGGTCCACAAATAAGGAGGGCGGCCCAGGCTCTTGACACCCTCTCTTTGATATCTACAACTAATTGCAAGTATTCTCAGAGCCTCTGTTGCTTGTAACAGTTGCTGACTATAGAGCTTAGCTATGCAAAACACACCTTTGCCCCTCTAACATAAAGGTATTTTGTCAAGACAAAGTATTCCTTGCCAATATCTTTGATAAAAGTGGCAGGGAACGGAAGCCTCAATGAAGCCAAAGTGAGGCATGGCATCTGGAATGATTTTTCAACTGTTTTTGTTGACTTATAACGCAGGAAATTCCTCACACTTAAATGATCATAAATTATCTGCACCTTCTTCAAATATGCATTGTGTCAAAATCGGCTTTTTTTTTTGGACACATTTGGCATTGATAATAAAAATACTGTCAGCAGAACTGTTCACTGCTGCGTAATTCAATTATCATCTGAATAGCTTCTTGTACCTGAGGATCCAATTCTTGTTGATGTGCATTAAGGAGATGAAGTCTGTACACATTGAGGGTTCTTTGGTGCTCAGTCTGAGCCACCTCAAATTCATGTCTGAGTTGTTTTAATTCTGAAAACAAACGAACTTCCTGTTGCTCGTTGTTTTGTGAATTTGACAGACTGTTCTTACCTACATTGCACTGAGGACATGTCTGTTTTTCAGAAATGGCCCGTTGGAGGGATTCATTTGTAATCTTAACTTCCTCTAGTTCCTCAGTCAACTTGAAAATTTCATCTTCATTAGACTCCTTAAGCTGCTGATACACTGAAAGTGGTATGGAGGGCATACTGGCCTCACTATCTAAAAAATCTACACTTTCTTCTGTGTATTTTTTCAATTGTTGCCTTAGAGTTTCATTTTCAAGTTTTAGTGTTGTGATCTGTCCATGCAGGGATATAAGCTGCCCTGACTGATCATCATATTTGACCAACTTGTCGGCACTCTTTGAATCCACTCCTGGCAAATCTATATCTTCATCATTTTCACTGGAATTAAAATCTTCTGTGTCATCCTGGAAGGAAGCCACTTGGGCTCTTAACATTGCTATTTCTTCTTCCGCATCACTTCTGGACTCTTTCTCCTTTGACAAACTGCTTGTGAGGTTCCTAACCTCTTCTTCTAGTTCCCCTATTCTTTTTTCTTTTTCCTCCAATATTTCTTCTTCAACATGACCATTTACATGATTTGTAATTATCACAGGTGAGTCCAACTTCTTCGATTCCTGCTGTGCTTCTAGATTACGGAGCCTTTCTAGAGCTTTGTGGTATTGAATTCTGAGTTTATCCATCTCCTGGTTAAGCATTTCATTTTCCTCTTCTAATTCTTTTATATCATCCGACAAATCTTGATTTACTGCTCTAGCAGAAGACAGTGCTGTTGAGGCCTTTGATGAGAAAGATTCATGTGCTGATAAACTGCTCGATGTTTTCCTGTCTTGTGTAAAATTCGACACATCGGGCTCAGACTCATCTGGACTGCTAAACTCCAAAATGGCCTCGCCAGCTGGGACACTGTTGTTGTCTTCTTGTTCAGTATCTTCTGATGATTCGACCATATCCCAGTTAGCAATGGTTGGAGCATTGTGCATGAGATCAACAATCTCTTGATAATGACACAGCCGAGCATAGTCCTCAGCCGTGTGATCATTGCTGTCTGCTAACTGAGGATTGGCTCCTCTTTTCAGTAGCATCTCGACATTCTTGGAAAGTCCCAATAATGAAGCATACATCAATGCAGTCTTTTTGGAATGATCAGCAATATTAACCTTTGCTCCATTTTCCAAGAGCAGTTGGACAACATCTTCGTGAGCCCCTTGTATTGCCATCAACAGAGGGGTCCTACCATCTTTGTCTTTACCATTCAATGGTGCACTATTCTTAACAAGAAGCTCAACACATGCATTATGACCTTCAGCGGCTGCATGATGAAGAGCTGTCATTTTCTTACCATCCTGAGTTCCCACATGGACCTTGTGCTGTAACATTTTCTGTATGCATTCCGTGTTCCCAGAGCGAGCTGCCACATGAAGAGGGCTACAGCCAGACTTGTTGACAACTGACAAATCAGGTTGATCCTCAAGTAAGACATCAAGGCATTCAACATTTCCATTCAAGCAAGAAGTGTGAAGAGCTGTTGAACCACCAGGACTCAATTTGGTGGCAGATGTTCCTTTCTTTTTTAGAGTAACCCTGAGTTTCTCTGTGTCTCCATTTTTTACACATTCAATCAGACGCTCATCATACTTTGTCCAATCCAATCCATTTTGATGACTGAAATCAAGTTCTATTTGTGAATTCCGTTTTACCAATTTGCCCTTGATCTTCTTCATACCAAACCTCCATTGATAGTTGTAAAGCTTCCAAAAGGTTTGAACTTCCTTTAGTAACGTCAAACAAGGCTGATTAGTCCAGCATCATCCTAACGACAAATAAATAAATAAACAAGTCATGTTTCTTTGCTGATCAGTGATCTCATAAAATTTATTAAATTAATGCTCAATCACTAGATACACATTCAATGGGGTGTAGGGATGGCGCAGTGGTGAGAGCACTCGCCTCCCGCCAATGTGGCCCGGGTTCGATTCCCAGACTCTGCGTCATATGTGGGTTGAGTTTGTTGGTTGTCTACTCTGCACCGAGAGGTTTTCTTCGGGTACTCCGGTTTCCCCTCTCCTCAAAAACCAAAATTTGATTTGCTTTGCATTGTTAATTTCAATTTACAGTGTCCTCGATTAGTGCTCTACGGCGCTAGAAGATTAGACACTTAAATAAAGTTCCTTTCCTTTCCTTTTATGTGTTTTTTGGAACAGTTTCTTGCAGCAAACACAATCATTCTAATGTTTTAGAAATAAGATGTTCAATCCTTTCCATCCATGGGCTTTCATCTCTGGGATGGCGCAGAGAGATGAGGCGTGGATTATTGAAGTAACACATTTATTAGCGAAGGAACTCAATTCAACAAGTACACACTCAAAAGTAACATTACTTTCTTTTTTCTAACTGTAACATGGTGGCCTGGGTACTACCAACATGACAACCACAGGCTGGAACTAGAAATAAAGCAATATCACGACATTCATGACATCCGATAACATTCTACAATCCTGGATAAAAACCGATGCAACTTTTCTCAAGTTGCATCCTTCAGAACTGTCACAACAACTACACAACACTAACACTCTGCCCCTCCCCAAAAGCAATGCAGTTTGTGGAGAAGTGCAAATAACCGAGCTATCCTTTAACATTATTTGTTTTAGTGTTTAGCTATGGAAAAGGAAGTATATAGTAACAGTAAAAAGTGAAATTATTAATTTTGTTCCCAGGCCCTGAAAACCCCAAAAAAGATACCTTTCCTACCTTAACCCAAAAATAAAATTAATGTGATTATCATTATTATTGTTATCATTAATCCCTAAACTTCAACCTACATTTTTCACTTCTTAATAATGATTATCTCTAAAACTGTCATTTGGGTTTGTTGTACAACTTGGAGCTCAAAGGAAAAAAAGCTTATTACAGTCCCTAGAAGAACTATACTAGTCTTTTTTATTTTGACTTTGTTAAAGTTATTCAATGTAGCTTAAAGGGGCAGTGTCACACTATTTTAGTCAAACTTCAAAACACTAAAGGATGTCTTGTATCAATGAAGACCAAGAAATAATGCTGTTGTTTTGTTACCAAGAACCATTGAAGTGCACTGAAGCTATTCTTTGTTGTTTGCGGTGAAGGATGGAAATGGATTGAAACTTGAAAAAAAATGGCCAATTTTTTTTCAAGTTTGGAGAAGACGTCGTCAGAAAGCCACCAAAAATTAACTGCGAATAGCTCTTTGTACCATAAAATACACTTTCATCCTCAGGAAAGTTATAAGTGTGAGCTTAAGTCCTAATTTAGATTTTTACTCAGTTTTGAGCTAACAACAGCAAATTTAGCATGACAGTACCCCTTTAAAATAAATCTTGTCTTTGGAACATGCAGCAGCTTGTCCAAGGTCTCTCAACATTGCTATGATGCTGTTTCTGAGAAAAGGAAAACTTAAAACAGGCACAGCACAACTGTTTCTAAAAATAGGACCCTTTGTTCTCACAGCCAATGAGGCTCTGGTTGGCACATAAATGACAATAAGTGACATCAACAATATCTTTTCTATACTTTTAGTTTGTTGCCATGCTACAAAACTACCATGATTACACATAATTGGACAATAATATTATTGTAGTTACATTTTTGTGCACTCTATATTTTGTGTTACCCATTTGGGTTAGGTTTTAAGTGCCTAGTTTCAAAACTTGAATGTTACACAATTTCATTTGCAAATTAATTTTTTTTGTTTTTGTTTTTTTGTGATTGTGGCTTCGATCTGCATAAATACCTGGTCGGAAAACTATCAGCTGTTACTAATACGCTTATTTGTGTTTCACGCTAGATAATTGTACTGGCAATTTGATTCAAAAACGTTATTCCCGTCTGAACTAAAAGGTGTAGATAACAGCAGATTTGCCAAAGACGTCATTCTTACCAGAAAGGATGCATCAGACAGAAGTTACTCGATCAACACAAACTAAAAACAAACAGAGAACTTGGTCACGCTTCTTTAATTCCGACGCCATAATATGTTTAGTAGGGATCACAAGATGATCAAGCATATTTTTATCCCAAGAAACATCAAAAATTAAAATAAAAGTGTCGTCAACGAAAGGAACCTTTCGGTTTTTTTCTAGCGGTTGGATTTAAACAAATTTCATTGATCGTGTCGAACGCTTGTTGGTACCAACGCGGAACCTAACGAACCCTACCAGCTGGATAGTTGCGACCACTACATAAAGAGATCTTTCTAACACATAAAAGATGGCAACTAAATTACTGTATACTCTTTCCCTCACCTGAACACAAATAAAATACGGCACTTTACAAAAGTAAATTGACATACACTATCATCGTCATTCCGTCGTGGACGCCTCTGCCTCTGCACCAACTAAGACGAATCAGAGACCTGGAAATGACTTGAACCCGCATTACCCAACACTGACTAAAACAAGATGGCGTCGTCTGGAGACAACGCAAGAGTGAAGGTTCGTTGCGTTCACTTGACACATTTCTCGTTGTTCTTCAGTTTTCCATGAAATTTACGCCTTTTTTTCTGTTTCTTAAAGGGTGTCACAATAGTAAAGCCCGTGATATTTGGAAATGTGTCTCATTACTTTGGAAAAAAACGGGAAACAGACGGTCATACTCACGGCTGGACAGTATTTCTTAGACCTTTCAAAAACGAGGTTAGCGCACAAGACTTGTTGTAAACTTATTCCGTGAGATAGCATATGCCCTAGGCGATAAATCCAAAGCTTAAATATTTCATGCAAAAATGCCTGCAAAATATTTGAAGCAAAGTTCTCACTTGAATCACTGAAACTTGTACGTACATGTACATGTAAACGTAAGATTTAAAAAAAGATGTTTTACGAAAAAACATAGCTGAAAAAGATTGAAAAGAAAGTTCTTAATTAAATCACTATCTGAATTATGTCAGCTCAGAAAGACCCTATTTATAGAGCAGGCAAAATGAAAAATTATTCACACTGTTGTTGCACAGGGATGCAATATACATGTATCAAATATCATGTCCAGGGAGCCACTACAGACAGGGCCATTTTTGAAGCAGTATCACTGCAGTGGCTCCGCGGCTTACCAGTAAAAGTCAATGTTTAAGGAACAAGGTTTAAAAAATGAGTAAGATACATCTTTGAGTGGATTGGCGATTTGTCAGTGAAATTCCTTCTTTAAGAACGAGTAAAGTATATCTTTGGGTGGCTCGGCGGCTCATCAGTTGACTGCCGAGCTGCCAAGCCACTGAAATAGTACTTGTTTCAAAAATGGCCCTGTATTCCATAGTTTTACCCAATATCCAGTGTTGAACACTTCCCCTCCCCTCTCAGGTTGCAATGACAAAGGACAGGCTAACATCGTTTAGTCAGGAATGGCCGTTTTTATACTAGAGACGCATAATCCGTCCAGACGAATCATGCGTCTCTTATGTTATCCGTCTGGTGTAAAGACGGGACGAACTATATGAGACGCATAATTCGTCTTGGACGAACTTGGGCAAACATTTTTTCTGCGTCTGGTAAATTTGTCTAGTATAAAGACGGGCACTAGACGCATAATGCGTCTGAACGAACTTTCCAGTTTAGTGCATCTTTGAAGACGCACTAAAATAGATTCTTCGTCCAGACGCATAATGCCTCTTGTGGCCGTCTTTATACTAGATGAATTTAACAGACGCAGAAAAAATGTTTGCCCAAGTTCGTCCCAGACGAATTATGCGTCTCTAGTATAAAAACGGCCAATGAGTGATTTAGCAGATCATAGTTAGTAGTATGAGCAGATATATCCAGAAATTAGGGGACCGGGAGAGGGGATGATAAAATTATGGGACTTTCATGCATGCACTGAATCCTTATGTCTAATTCTTGGTTTGCACCGACGTGACAAGGCGGTCATGTTGGATGGCAATCCAATCATAGGCAGCCCAAGTTCGCGTCACTAGAGAGCGTGTAGTAATTACTAGAAGGAAGATGACCTTTGAGTAAAAGCGGTGTTGTGTTACAGGCGGCCGTTGAGAATTTAAGCGCGTTATAAGACTTTGTATGGGAAATAAAATACCATCGATTATGAAGCCTAAAATGCCTAATGTCTTAGAACATTGGAAACACAGAATTCCCGAAACGGTAAAATAGGCTCCAAAAAGCACAAGAATACACCAGAGGTGAGTCATTTTCATTCCTTTTATTGAATGAATGTTAAATTGAGCTTTTTTTAGGCTTCATAATCGATGGTATTTTATTTCCCATACAAAGTCTTATAATGCGTTTAAATTCTCAATGACTGCCTGTAACACAACACCGCTTTTACTCAAAGGTCATCTTCCCACTAGTAATTAATTATTGCACGCTCTCTAGTGACGCGAACTTGGGCTGCCTATGATCCAATACAATTTCTTTTCGCAGAATTTGCATAAGAATAAAGTTTAGTTCCCAGCGTGGAGAGACGGGTTATTGTTCTTACCATCCAACATGGCCGCCATGATGTCACATGCACTTGACCAGCAATACCTGCTATTAATAGATTGGCTTGGAGTGAGGGCACAATGCCTGATCAAAATCAAAGTTTTAAAATGTTTGTGCGTGCAGTACCTTTTTACATGCAACTAATACTTAGACAGTTTTAGCGTTTTTAGTTTTGCAATCCCTGCAGGACATGTCAAGTTATGTAAAGAAAGTCCATTTCAAACTCCATGAAAGTTATGCAAATCCTCTGAGAGGTAAGAAAGATGGAAACTTATTTTTTTAATAATCATTTATGATGACCTCTGCACTTTCAGCAATTTCTCCTCAGTTACCGGTATTTTAAGACACCGAGTGTTGTTCAGGCCACGTCCCACATGAAAGTCATGTGTACTCTTGGTTGAGCCAATGGGTCTGTTCTTTTAACTAATTATTTGCTTTTATTATATGACTAACTCTGTGAGCGGGCAAGATGAACCAAATCCTGCTCTGTGATTGGCAACCCAAGCGGATGGAGATGGAGATATCTTGCCCGCTTGGTATTTCTTGCTTGGTCCCACAAGATCAAAGATCATTTTTGGTGTTTTATCCCACATAATAAATCCTTTATTGACCAAGCTTGTTTAGTCACGATGTCTGGATATTGGAATCATTTTTTTTTTTTTGCGTGTTTATGGACCGAGATGAATATAAAAAAGAGCTTGGCAAATATCCAGCCATCTTAACCTCGTGCTTGGTCAAGAACCATCTGTATTCTCACCAATATCACTATAACTTTTCTATGCAGTAGTAACAAAGCCTCCATATGAAGTAAACGAATCAGGATGGGGTGAATTCGAAATTCAGATCAAGATATTCTTCATGGATTCATCTGAGAAACCAGTAAGTTTGTCTGGAACCTCCAGTGGAGGCTACCTTGCAGATTGTCACCTTCTTCTCTAAGTATAATTTATTTAAATTGTAAAAATGATTAGATTTTAGGCACTTTGAAACCTTCAACAAATGCGATAATTTTTGCTACCCTGTTTTCCACTTCCATTTGACAAAAAATATCACATTACAGCCCTTTTTTCTCTTTT
Organism: Montipora capricornis; assembly: GCF_036669925.1. Lineage (NCBI taxonomy): Eukaryota > Metazoa > Cnidaria > Anthozoa > Scleractinia > Acroporidae > Montipora > Montipora capricornis. The sequence continues at coordinate 2,777,100 of NC_090888.1, read as the reverse complement.
TGTTCAGTAACTTAATGGAGGGACTGGTTAACCCATTCACTCCTCAGTAAAGTCTCAAAGTCCCAGGAATCATTGGGTTAAAGAATAATATTAGTTTGGTTGCGGAGTGACCTCTTAAAGAGCTGGACACAAGTAGCTCTCAAATAACTTTCTTCAAACTGCAAACAATGTTGTTTTATAGGTTACACTGTATCATCTTCTGAAGCTTTTCCAAACAGAGTCTGCTTTAGCTTCAGGAAAGAAACAGTTGGTGTCTGAGTTCTACGATGAAGTTGTAAGTGAAAACTACTGACGTCGGATAGATAGCCTGGGAACGCAAACGCATTCCCAGTTGGGGGAGAGAAACGGCTGCCAAAAATACAAATGTACGTCTGCGTTCACAGGCTATCGGAGAGAAGGCCTTTCATATGACCTTGAAAAATAAATGTAAAAAAAAAAAAAAAAAAACAATGTAAACAAAAATGCAAAATATTTAATTGGCTTATCGAACAAAAACAAACAAGGGCAAATTTTCATTGGCTTAGCGAATGCGGATGCAAACAACGTCATCTCTCCATGGAACTTTTTGGAAAGTTTTGCTTTGATGTCATTTGAAAATGCAGTAATGTGATTGGGCAATTGAACTGTTTACTGCCCATATGAGGTGTTTCTTTGGCTGGAATAAGGAGAAGCTTTGTTTTAATGTTGCCAAACATTGGTCTGTGAAACAAACTGTGAACACTTTTTCAAGGTCATACGAAAGTCTCTCTATTCTGTGTGATGCAACCATTCTTTATGTACCCCTGATTCTATTACTAATCTACATAGCAGTAGCCTGAATTTCAGCCGCCTCCTCTGCTCGCTAAGTCACTCGGGCCTCTCTCCCAGAGTGACTTAGCGAGCGGAGGAGGCAGCTGAAATTCAGGCTAACATACAGTAGCAGATGTGTGTAGATTTGTTTGGATCTGTAAAAAACAACTGCTGTAGCCAAAGCGAATTTTCTACAATTTTGTATATTTTAGTTTTTTTGTAATGGTAGGATACAGGACTACTTAAATTTAGAAGCAAAGTTGTTACCTAAATTATTGTGAAAGCTTAACCTAATTGCTCTGCCTAATTGCGATGCCAAATGATATTTTTTTGCTTGTCTCATTGGCCCAAAATAATGTTATCACTGTGATTTTAATTGTCTTATAAGATTCACGTTTTGAAACGTTGTTATTTATTTTTTCTAGATATTTCAAGACCCGACTCAAATGATGCATCAGTGTTTGTTGAGTGCACGGCAGCTGCCGCCAATAAAACATGAATCTGATTGTAAGAAAACATCTTCTGTTTGATCATTGGCAACTTTATTTGCAATGCCCATCTGTCTGAGTTGTTAAAACGAGACCTGAATATCGCTATTTGGATCAGACCTTTGCTTAAAGTGTGACCAAAAAAAATCAATTCTGACTTATTTTTCTTTGTATTTCAAATCACTAAGAGACCAAAGATTTAAGCCTTTATTTCAAAAAGACACTTGTTTATTTTATCTGGAATTTTCCAATTTAATGGTCCGCCATTACTAACTTTAGGATCTTGAAAGAGCTTGATCGAGGAGAAACTGACTTCAAAGGCTTACTAGTTTAAGAATGCAATGCGTGTGTACGCCGCAGAATTAATGTGCAGCGTGGAAGTTTTGAGCTTTCAGACTTTTAAACTTGCGTTGCAGTCACACGCTGAAATTTTAAGCTAATGAGCCTCTCTTTATAGACACCTGAAAGCTTCAGGTGGTTTCAACAGCATTCGAACCCATGACCTCTCTGATGCTGGATCAATGCTCTACCAACTGAACTATGAAGCCACACAGTTGGGAGTAGTGGGGTTTCTAAACGAAAAAAAAAAAGCTTAAATCGTCCAGTTAAAGTGCTAGGATTACTTCTGTCTTTTAAGTTTATTCATTTAATTTGATTTTCACCACCCAGGTGGTGAAGGGGGGGGGGGGGGGGGGTCACACAACAAAGCAAAGTGTGCTCTTTAAAGCGACTGATCACAAAAACGGGAACTCCATACCCTATTGGAAAGGAAAGGAAAGGAACTTTGTTTCAAGTGTCTAGTCGTTCTAGCGCTGAAGCATTAATTGGAGGCACTGGAAACTGAAATTAACAATTAACTCAAATCAAGTCAAAAGTTGGTTTTTGAGGAGAGGGGAAAACCGGATACCCGGAGAAAAACCTCTCGGTGCAGAGTAGAGAACCAACAAACTCAACCCACATGTGACACCAAGTGGGAGGTGGTGCTCTCACCACTGCGCCATCCCTACAGCCCCCAACAACTTTGCCAACAGTGTAATAACAAGGGCAGCGAGATGAGACCTAGGGTTTAAAGTCCTTACAAGGAAAGGTTACGTTTATACAAACGCTGGCCGTGTAGCACTTAAATTTTAAACAGAGTTAGCTGAATAGAGTGTAATGGTGGTGAAGTGCTAGATTTCTTCCCCATATGAACCATGTGAGCGTTAGCCCTACTGATGGAAATGGGCCCACACAAGGACAGAGAAAAACTCTATAAACGTAACCTTTCCTTGTACTTGTACATGTTCATTGCCGTGACTTTAACATCTTCAGTTCCCACGGCCTGCTCCCGTCTGACCTTGTAGCTCAGTCGGTAGAACGGCGGAGATCTAACCCGAAGGTCGTGGGTTCATTTCCCACCCTGGTCAGAGTTTTTCTCTGGCCTCACATGGTTCATATGGGATAGAAATCTAGCACTTCACCACCATTACGCTCTATTCAGCTAACTCTGTTTAAAGTCCTTACCCGAGACGATTCGAATGTCAAACCGTATACGGATGTAATTACAAAGGCAGCACTTTGTCCTCAGTTATTTAAAAGCCCCTGATGTTGGTCCGGCCGGGATTCCAACTCGGGCCCTCCCGCGCACGGTAGTTTCGATGCTTAACCAACTGAGCCAACCAAAGCGTCGTATGATCAGTATTTAAATTCACATTACAATTTCAATACGCTGTCAGGTAGACAAGTATTGAGAATGAAGCCGCGGATTACTATTATCATCAGTTTAATTTAAAGGGTATGGTCCTGTTCGATTGCAGTTGTTTGGAGAATAAACTTTTAGATCATGGGAGACAAAGAGTTACCTAAGGGGCCCTCCGGGAAAGGGGGACGCACAAGTGCTTTGCCGGGGGAAAAACGAACAAAAACCTGTGCTCCGAGCCCGCGCGCCTCGCACACGTGCGCCTCGCAGGTTACACGATTTTCGCCATAGCTTTGTTTCCTAACTTACAACTTATCGTGCACTTTATTTATGTTACAGGGGACGAAATTGAAAGGAGAACGACAGCTTCGATAGGAGGCGCTCGGCAAAAGATTGGGAAAGAAATCAGCGAATTGCACGAAAAACTCAAGGTCTGCAAAGAAGCCATACAACAAATGAAATCAGAAATAGCGAAAGTGGAGCAACAAGATCAGGAACCTCAAGAAACGGCATCTGTGATCCCGAATGTTGTACCATGAGAATAATGTTGACAACTGGTTGACAACAGCTTATAAAACTTGATAACTAATTTGACGGTTTGCTGCAATGCGGTCTCCTTGAGCGCGAGATGAAAGTGAAGGGTGTTAGCCACTTTCTTCGGGGCTTTTTAGGACCAATTTACAATGTCGTGCAGTTTATATTCAAGAAAGGAAACGATAGATACCCCTAACGGGAACTAGACAAGACCACAACGCAAGAGACTACGTTCCCTGCTCTCTTCCCACACTAATTTTATTACCAGCAAGTGCCCTAACCATTGGTAGCTTTAATTACGACGGAAGCACTTCGTTTACTAGATTGGATCATCGTGCGTGCGTGCGTAAGGCCTCGCGTGCGCTTGTTGTACACTCATCCGACAGAAGGGTCTACCAAAGCTGCGATATGTTTCGCAGCCGAAATAACGCCTGTCCTCGCGAAAGGCAGATTTGGCGCGCGTTTAGGCCTCATCCCTCGGTGCGATGGCTCGAATAAAATAGATGAGCAATGCCTTTTTAAAACGATGTAAATAGTTATTTAAGGAAATTTTAAGTTAAAGGAATAAGAAATAGCGTATTTGCCTTGATATTTTAAGCAAGTCTTTGTTTCGGTCACTTATTGAAACCGTGGCATGGAAACCTTTAAATTTTAAAAGTGCGGATAAAATCTACTTTCTTTTCTATTAAACTTGGGGAGGAGGGAGTATTGGAGGTTCAGTGATTCGCTCCAAGGGTACTTTGTTTTACTCGTCAGCATGACATAGCTGGAGGCAGTGTGGCTCAGTGGTTAGGGCGCTTGCCTTGAGATCCGGAGATGCCGGGTTCAAGACCCGCTCTGATCACTCGTTGAATTTGTTCCTGGTAGTCCCTGGTTCAATTTCCCAGCTGCACTTGTAAATAGCCGATTGTTATTCCTCCGGCCAGTTGGGATTCTTAACAGTTGTTGCTGTTGTGTTCTCTTGTTTCGTTGATTGTGTTTCATTGGCCCTAAAAAGCCCCTATGGGGAGCGGTCAATTAAGAAAATTTATTTATTTATTTATTTATGACCTCTAAATTTAGTCATTATTCGCTCTTATTTGATCACTCGCTATTTACTGCGATTTTGATAATTCTGCGGAATCTTACCTTCAAGCGCTAAGTGCCAAACTGCGTTTTGGCTTTCATCAATCAAATTTCCGAACATAGCCGGGAAGATCAACTCCGCCTCCGGAAAGTGAACTGGAGTTTTTGTTCAGTTTACAGCTCCAATACCATTATGACATGTTTTAATCAGTAAAAAGATTCGTACAGATTCCATCGCTTTCCATCGGCGTCGAGTTTGAATATATTAATGTACCGTGGGCCGGAAACAAAGATGCTGATTGGAGGGTTAGTCACGCATAAATTGATTTCGTCATCTGTGGTTGGCGTTGGAAGTTTGATTGATGACAACCTCGTTCCCAGGGTCTCTCTTCTCCGCCTCCCTTGGTCGTTGGAAGAGAGACCCTGGTTGCGGCTGGTCACGTGACCATCAATCCATCCAAAACCGCAGGGTGGGTGGGTACTCAAGTACATTTGGTCGAGAGGACGATCAAATACCATCCGGGGGAAGGTGAAGTTGAACAATTGTTGGTTTCAAAATGGCGCTCGAGTTTCTGAGATGTGTTCAGAAGGCGCTACTTTCGGCTGGCTATGAACATATAATTTTGAAAGTGAAACAAGTAATTTGCCTGGAAAGTTTATATTTAAAGAAAGATTTAGTTGCTGTTCTTCCTACCAGCTACGGGAAATCCTTAGTTTTCCAAGTTCTGCCTCGATTGTTGAGGGAAAGAGAGGCAACACGTGAAACACGTCGGAAACAAAGTCTGTAGTTTTAGTTGTTTCACCTTTGAACGCTTTGATTATGATCAGATTTCTAAATTGAGAGCGAGAGGTGTGGAAGCAGCGGTGCTAGGAGCAAAGAAAGGAATCGACGCTGATTCGCTGATTATTTCCCAGTGGGAAGGAGCTCGTGAAAGTATCACCCAGGCCGGATACGAGATTGTTTTTTGTCACCCGGACGCTTTTTTATCTTGTAATGATGGACTGGAAGTTCTATAAAGCAGTGTTTTGGTTTTGAAACATGACTTTAGCGCGAAAACTACTGAGTCAAGCGACATACCGCTCTCTTCCTGTCTTAGTAAATTTGTCACTGTGACAATCAAAAACCTTAACCCAACCCTGTTACCCCACCCTTCCAGCAGATTTTTTTACCACCCAGATTCTGGGTGGTCACGTGACCAGCCGCAACCAGGGTCTCTCTTCCAACGACCAAGGGAGGCAGAGAAGAGAGACCCTGGGAACGAGGTTGGATTGATGAAAGCCGAAATGCAGTTGGGCACTTGGCGCTTGAAGGTGAATTCCGCAGAATTACGAAAAACTGACCAAGCGGAACGACCGCTATTTAATATCTCAAGAGAGGTGGCAGAAAGATATCGGGTCCACAGCCAAGGTAAAAATTGACTGGAGAAAAGCCAACCTACTGTCTGCTGCGTGCACAAAGGGTTCCAAATTAATTGACCTCAATTTCTGATTTTTACATAGGCGGTTAGCGACCAATACTTCTCTGCAAAAAATAGGAATTGGAGAGGACGGAACATGCGCCTTCTGCCATGATAAAAAAGAAGATCTGCTGCATTTATTCTGGGGATGTGAAAAAACCAGAATTTTTTGGAATGACCTCTCCATATGGCTGCAGGCGTGCCACATGCTTTCAAAAGAGAGCCACTCAGGAATGAAAACAGCCTTAGGTCTGAAGCCAGACGACTCCAATTTTAAAATCCGAATTATTATTTTTTTTTGCCCAAAGGATTTGGATTTGCCGTTCGAAAGAACGGTACCCAACCCAAAACAACTTCTTGCTTTCCCTCAAACAATTGGAAAACAACACAACAAGAAATTCAAAGAAATGGAATCCACTTCTGTCCCCGCTGGAACGAGTCTCTTTAAACATTGATTCCTCTAATTTAAAACTATAGTTATAAATGTAACTTCAAAGGAAAAAAAAGGTTTTATGAAGTGCTAGAAGTCGTATTTTATTCATTAATTTTTTTCTATTAGTATTATTTTTTGTCATGCTAGAAAACATGTAATTTAATGCAATTAGTGCTTGGTAGTGCTGTAATTCAAGTCACGTTCGTATTGCAATACTTATTGTATTGTTTACTGTAGTTTACAATGTTTTATGGTAACTGTGCGTATTTAAAAAATAAAAATAATTATGAAAAACAGTAAGAGGAAATCCTGAGCATGTTGTAGGCTAGTCCCGTGTCCAAACATTTGGGTTGTGTTAAAAAAAAAAAAAAGCCTGTGTCAGGAGCTTATGAGCACCTGCCTGTGTACAGCTGCCCCTCCCCGGGATTTTTTTCCGAGGGGAGGGAGTAACTGTATACAGGCTAAGAGAACCATATCTTAACTTCCCATAATTCCTTCCGAGCTCTTTCAAGAGCAGTTCGAGAATAGAGCGTTTCCACATGACGTCACGGCGGCCATGTTGGTGTTCCAAAACAAAGGAATGGCGGCCATTATGGTGTACCAAACTAATCCTCCGGGAATAGAACTCTATTTTTATGCAAATGCTCTCTTTGTTTTAGTAGTCCAATATGGCTGCTGGTCACGTGAGCGAAAACGATGGCGTCATTCGACTACAACTACCAGAATTCATATTTTTCTTTTCTTTTTAAATTTTGTATTCCCAGCGGCGTAAAAATAGCAATAGCTCAGTTAGCACGAGACAAGCAAAACCAGTTGGATTCTGGTACTTGTAGTCAAATGGCGTCATCATGCAAATGTCCTACCGGGGTTAAACTTTCCTCCACTGGACTAAAATGGCGGAGGACAAAAGAACCATTGTTCTTCCGATTGGGTATTGTTATGTTCGCTTTGTTTTAGGGACATTAATTATTAATTAATCATTAATCCGGTATATGAGCGATAATAGAAGTTATAAAATGTGTAATCTAGGACAATGCGTTTTCTAGCGTTCGGTTGTTTAGTAAACTGAATTAGTTCAGAGTTGACGAAATTTACTAAAAGAATTTCTCCATCCGTGCTTGTCCGATATGAGATTGTACGATGGCCCAGGAGGGTTACAGTCCAGTTTAAATTTTGCACAGTCTAGTTTTAATTTTTAACAGGTCAGTTTTAATTTTGTGAGTCGTCACCAGTTCTCTCACAGGCCACACGTCACAGGTCATTATTTTACCAATACAGAAAGTATCCTAAACATTCATAAAAGCTAACCTTAGGCCTAAAAGCTTTTGTTTATGCGTAATTAGGCCTAAGGTTAGCTTTTATGAATGTTTATTGGTAAAACAATGACCTGTGACCTGTGACCTTAATCTCGTACCCAGATCTCACTCTGTCACTGGAAATGTGAGATCTGGCAAAGTTCGACAGTACACCATTTTTCATTGGCTACTAAAAAAAGGTTGCGGCAATGCAATCTACGCTCCGATTGGTTTATTTCGCGGGGCACTTAGTGAAGGTTTGGTTTTCACAAGCTCGTGTGCTGTTTTCAATAAATGCCAGTTTTGTTTTTTCCGACGCCAGAAAAGCTTTACAGTTAAGGAAAATCATTTTAAAAATTTGCGACGTTTGTGTAAATGGTACCGACGAAAGCCCCACGTACCCTGCCACTCGAATAAAGTTCTGCGTAGCTTGCTACGCGGTACGCAGAAACTAATAAATTCAAGTTGAAGTAAGTAATTTATTCAGAACAGTATTTCTCGTTCTTAAAGCGTGACTCGCGAATTAAGTAGCGATCAATTGCGAATTTTACGGTTAGATTAACTACATTTTTCACGAGATCGTGTCAAGAAAATAGGACTTGTTGCAGTGATTAGGTCTAAGCACTCTTTAACATTTTCGCTTTCAATTTACGGTTTGGTTAACTACACTTTTCATGAGATTGTGTGAAGAAAATAGCACTCTTTTATTGATTAAGCCTAAGAGCTCGTTTCAGTGATTCTGCAGTTGCTTCGACAATTTAACAATCTCGACCGTTCAAAAACAATTGCCTGTAGCGCTTCTTTCTGTTTCGGCTTAAGTTTAAGGTTTCCTTGTCCTCTACCCAAAAAAATCTCTTCAAGAATTCTCTCGAAATCCATGTTTATTCCGCAAAATCACCCAAAATCACAACAGAGTACGAACATGCGCAGTGATAGAAAAGCCCGTATTTCGGGCCTCGCTGGCACTGAGCATGCTCGAAATCGAACTTTACCAGATCTCCCTTCCGTATGACCATGGGAGATCTGGGTACGAGATTACTGTGACCTGCGAGAGAGCTGGTGACGACTCACAAAATTAAAACTATACTGTGAATAAAATTAAAACTGG
>NC_090888.1:2743253-2763253 GCF_036669925.1 Montipora capricornis | reverse complement strand
ATCGCTTTTTTACTAAACCCCAGTTTGGGCTTTTTATCGACGAGAACGATTTTTCTTCGCATGCGTAAATTTCATTTGTTCTTCATCTTTAAAAAAACCCAGATTTTTCATTGTTCACGATCACTTCAATGTTACTATAGCGTGTATGTTCTTAATTTTGTACAGGAAGGAGTTTACAAAAAGGTCACAACGTTTTGTCATGGTTTTCGCCAAGATCTTCTCTGCTTCATTTAACGAAACCGACACCTTTATTTGTAACTGTATCCCTACGGATTTCCATCGGTCTATTAGCCGTCATGTGTTTTGAACGAAAATAAAGTCCAAGGCAACGTCATTCTCAGGGTCTCCCTTCTCTGCCTGCTTTGTCGTCGGGGCAGAGAAGCGAGGCCCTGCGAACGAGGTTCAGACGAAGTACACAACGCTCTACTTTGGAAAGGAAAGAAACTTTATTTTAAGTGTCTAGTCGTTCCAGCGCTGAAGCACCAATTGGGGACACTGTAAACTGAAATTAACAATTAACACAAATGAAGTCAGCTTGTTACTCCAGTCTTTGGTTCTAGTGACTTAAAAAACTGATTTAGCATGAACGGCTGAGTATGACACGGCTTGCGCTGTCCCTAAACCCGCCAAAATCTCTTCCCTCTTGAATGATCCCACCATGCTCCGCTTAATAGAGGAATAAAATCGCTGAGCCCCCCACCCCCCCCCCCCCCCCTTCCTCTTCCCGAAGGGAAAAGAAAGGGGATTTTTCAAAGGATCAGCGTGAACATTCAAGTTTCCTCTTTACAGGCCTCATGTACCAGCTCCCTGAAAAAGAGACCATGCGCAGTGGACAATAATGCCTGCAAATGTGAAGCAGTTGACAGTTCTTCCTGCGGTACTCTGAAACAGCAAGATTTTGTGACCATTACAGGCGCTGTAAATGAAAGCTCTTCAGGTTGGATTTGCTGTTATTGTTCCCTCAATGAAAGTTACTGTTGTGACAAGTGCAGAGGTACCTCAGGTAGGCAATGGTTATTTGCCTCTTCAACGTTAATGTTTACAATAAAACACCCGTCTTCATCAAAGAAAGAGGCCGTGTTGGCGGAAAAGCGGTTAAAGTGGTGTCTTAAACGATGACCGCACAGAAAAAACAAAAAACTTCATTTGTAGACAAATGAATTATTTTTTGGGTCTAAAAACATTCCTCTGCCAAAGGTTTGACCTCGTAAAATACATAGCGGCGATGAGCGCACAGTAAGCGATGAGCGAATCAAATGTTCCATTTATGACAGTGGATGTAAATCGTTGAAAACGATCCACTTTCGGTAGAATGGGGGTTGACTTGAACAATTATACGATGTTATTTAAAATATAATTTTTCACTGGACATCGTGACTATTTTCTTCTTCACAGCTTCTCCAAATATTGTGCTACCGACTACATATTTCAGAATAATAATGATCTTTCTCGTGGAGTGCAAGAAGTTGGAACGTAACAATGACTTAAAAAGCTCCCTCACACGAGCTATCGTGCGATGGACCGGTTTTCCACCGGAACGCGTTACGGTAAAAGCGATCAATTGTACGACTGGTCAGCAGCCATTCTGCGGGGTGGACGTGGAGAATCTCAAGATGCATGCGCGTAAAAGACGAGCGGTGGGTGGCAGAATGAAGGGAACAAATACAAAGAAGAAGAAGAATAACAAAGTATCTTCATTCTCGTCTTACGACGCCATTGATCTGACGTGTGAGGCCATCCTCACAGATATAAAAGTGTCTGGCAAGAATCTAAGTTTGCTTGAAAGGGCTCTGAATTTACTAAGACACCTCCAAAAGAACAACTCACTTAGTTTTATTGTACAAGATGGACAGGTTTTCTACTCATCTTTCATGCTCTCTGCTGTTAATGGTTCGATGTTCAGTTATCACCAGGCACCTACCACTGAAGTACCACCTCTTCCCCCAACGTATAACACAGAACCCCTGACAATTGATTTAATGCCACTGATTTATGCCGGTGGGAGCATTCTAGGACTGGTTACCCTGTGTGTGGTATGGCAGTTCATAAAGCATTCGTGGTTACTTTACAGAAAGAGATTTACTCCAATTAACAGTGACCGAGTGGATCATAAGAAAGTTAAACGACTTCAGCTGATAAGGGAGGCGATGGAGGAGAACGATATACCAACCCAAGGTGAGTACAGTGATATTTCCTTGGACCGGAAATCACGTGTTCATGTGCCCGTCTTGCTGCTATGTTGTATTAGAAGTTGTAATGTCATTGTGATGTCATGTTATCATGTGACGCAAATTTAAATAGTGTTGTTCAGTATTGTGTATTCAGTATCCAGAATCTATGGTAGTTTCGAGTTCAATTAGGAGTTTTCAAGTACAGTTATCAAATAGTTTCAAACGTTGTTAGAGCATAATAAGACGCGATATTAAAGACTTAGGTATTCAAGTATTCTTGGATCGTCAGTCGACACATGGGATAGCCGTCAGCACAACATTTATCTACCACCCGTGACCCGCTCGTGTTCAATTCCTATATTAAAACTAGTTTTTACGCACCGCATCCCCATGCCACGGTTTTCATTCAGAGTGGGGTTGGGCAGGCAGGCGCCAATTCTCGGTAAAACACCAGGTCCCTTGTCATAGGAATCTACCTGCTTGAAATTAATTGCTTTTGACTGATTAATTTGTATTGTCTATATACACTAATACATTTTCTGTTGCTTTCAACCAGCATCTAAGAAAGCCTATGAACCTGCATCCGGTACTGCACCTCGCATTGGAAACGAGGCTACAACACAACAGCACAACTGGTCATCGGCAAAATCGCTAGCTCCTGCATATGAGCCTACTGAGTTACACAACAAGCGGACTCCGCCCACACTCATTCTTGATGACCCTGAGTCTGACATCGAGAAGCGAAGTATCGACGGTGAAGACATGGCGAATTCAGCGGACGATGAAAACATAAGCGATATTTTAAACAGTGACGAGGAGCGAGTGTTGAGGCCCAGCAGCGGACGTTCAAGCTTTCTTCGCGGACTGAGAAATGTGGGATTTCGAGACGAAGACGACACATTTCCCTTAAATGAAGTTGACAACAGTAAAATGCGAAAAAAATACATTTCAGAGCCGAGGGTTGCCAACGGAGATGATCATGGACAGTTGAATATTTCAGATGAGAAACTTGTCAGTCAACGAAAGGCATCCCTCGTTTCCTCCAATTCAAGCATCGATCCTGAAGAAACAACAGTCATCCTGCCCTTAAAACCCAACAAAAATCCGAACAAGCGGCGAGAACCTGACACGCACAACAAAGGTAATATGTTGTTATCACCCCAAATAAAGAAGTTTCGGAGGGTATCCATTACTTCTTCTCTTGACGAAGATAATACGGAACTGACAGAAGTTGCAGGGAAAAGAAGGAAAAACAGTTCACTGCCAACACACGATCCAAAAAATGCAGAGAGGAGGAAACCAGTGAGCGCAAATGACAATCAGGAAGTTATGGTTGTTGCGCCGAAAGACATATACACGAACAGAGGAAAAGACAAAGTTTTCACGTTTGAAAATGATGCAAAACCGAGCAGTGAAGCCGGTGGAAGCTCATTGCAACAAAGTAATAGACCAAGGAGATCAACGGTGAACGAGTGGGAACGCACGGGAACTAGCTTTGGTCAAAACCGAGAAAGAGCTAGAAAGAACTTATCAGTGCAGTCAGCTGCACATGGTAAAGAGCGTCGAAAATCATTCATTGCTAATAGGGAAGGAGCCCAAATGTCGGACAATGAAGAAGCACAAGTAAATGGGAATCTAAGGATATCAGTTTCAAAAGCCAAAGGACAAAGGACATCGACCACGGAACAAAAAAAAGGTGTCAAAAGCTCTGATGACAGTGTCGCCAAAATAAGTGACGGCTTAGCCGCATCAAAACAGGAGCGCAAGAAGTCTATGAGAATAGGAGAAGAATTCAAAACATTTGGTGAAAGTGGAAGAAAGGGCGATACAAGATTTAACGTGGAAGGTAGAGGAACGCCGCTCGCCGGGGATGAAGATGAAGAAAAAGAAAAGATGAAACAGAGAAGTCGAAAGAAAAAGGGTGAAGGATCAGCAGAAGACAGAATATCAAAAGAAACCGGAAAGGCCAAAAGAAAGAAGAAAAAACCGAGAAAGGAGAAGGAAGACAAAAAAAAAGTCGATGATTCGAACGGCTTGTCAGATGTGGAGAACGCACTGACGGAGTTCCTTACCGAGGACTTCAAAGAGCGACGTGTTGAGACACCTGCTACACCCGAAAACAATTCAGTGGCTACATCAGAGGAAAAAGAACCTAAGAAAAAGAAGAAAAAACGCAAGGGAAAGAAAGTCTCACGTCGTAAATGGAAAGACTCTGAAGAGTCGGAAGATGATGTCGAGGGAAAGATAAACTAGATAACACACTGTCAGGAGAAGCAGAAAATATGTACACAGAAAGACGAATTAAGGCAAAAGAAGAAGACAACAATGAGAGGGGCATCGGTGAATCATGCAGCAATGAACTCGGACGAGAAAGTTATTGGGAGATTTTAATAGCATTTATAGACGAAAAATCCCAACTAAGTCAGTTAGAGCGAGTTTCAATCGAGTGTCGTAAAACCAAAACCAAGGCAATTACTTTGGCCAATCAAAAAGGACGGAGACAATCCAGTAAACCAATCAAAACTCGAAGTAATTACACGTAGCCGGCATGAAGCGCGGGAAAAATGTGCACGCGCGAGCCACGATTGATTTTGGTTTCACTTCTGATTGGTTGAAAAAGTGGCGCGAGAACTTTGAACCAATCACTGAGTGAAGTAATCATAAACCAAAGCAATTCGCTAATTACTTTCGACACTCAATTGAAAACCGCTCTATTTTAACCATTATTGATTGTATTGCTTTTGCAGTCATGATTCTGGGATTAACTTTTCATTTATTTTTATTTTTTTTCCTTGAAATATTGACTCTAAAAAAGCCACTTGGGGTGAACCAATAACTGAGAAATGTAGCAAACATTGAGTTATCAAACGAGTTGATAAAGGTCGAATAACCACCGTGAAAGATTTGGAAAGCTTTCCAAATCTTTCATGGTGGTTATTCGACCTTTATCAACTCGTTTGATAAAATCAATTTTTGTTTCAATCTCCCACCGACGCAGTACCACAGTTTCTTTAGAAACTAAAATTTTGTTTACTGAGAAATGTAGGTTTGTAAGTGTAAAAAGCATGTCTATACATTCTAGAGACAATATCAATTACCCTGAAATGAGCTCCAGTTGTATAATATGCCCACCACCAACAACTCCTATCAATTCAAAAAAGGCCAATCTCGTACCTAGAGTCCTCGGGCTTCTTGGTCAGCGGGTGAGCGCTCACCCGCTGACCAAGAAGCCCGAGGGCTCTGGGTACGAGATTGAAAAAAAGGTGTGAAATGACGGAAGTGAAAGGGGACCTTAAGATCTGCGACTGAGAGGTCAAAGAAGACGCAAGCACAAGGAAAAGGACAATTTTTGATCATTGCCCATGTGCTTGCTCTTGTGCCGGCTTGCGTCGCTAGTGAAAACCTGGCTTTAAACACTTAACTTTCTGGTACTTTTCGAGAGGTGCTTATTGGTACTGTGCTAAATAAAGTTAGGTTCCAAAGACGACTTAAATGCAAAGACGGGGATCCCTATGTCAGCAAGTACGATTACACAAATAAATATTGTATAAATGTCTTAAATGCTATACTGAACTCGCTTTACCATGGAGAAATCACGCAAAAAATTCCAGCGACGCTACTTGAAAACTGAGATCTTAGTCTGGCAAAAAAATATGATTGGTCAACAGAGCCTTAATGTTCATGGTTATCTTTCAATTACCAATATTGGGAGATATTCAAACATTGGACGGTAACCGAAAGTGGACTGTTTTCAGTGGCTGGTGATTATGCAGGTCTCCAGCACATTTTGACAAATCACATCTTCCAACATATCTCACATCTGAGAAACATGTATTTTATCACACCTACTCTTGGCTTTATTTTCAGTCTTTAAGTGTAAAACACTACTGCTCACAACGTCCCCTGGACTTTGTAAATGTCTAAACATGGAGTACATTCAAAAGCTGGAAACAGGTTGACGTATTAAGTGTAAAGTTTAATCCAGTGTTTGATGACTTCATATAGCAATTGTTGATGAAAAAGAAGGCAGAATACGCAAAAAGGCTTTGTTTTCAAAACAATTAACTGTGTATTTTATAATCATTTACCTGTAATAAGAGCAATAAATAGTTAGAGTGAGTTTCGTATGACCTTGAAAAAGTGTTCGCAATTTGTTTCACGGACCAATACCTGGCTACATTAGAGCGGTTTTCAATTGAGTGTCGTAAAACCAAAACCAAAGTAATTACTTTGGCCAATCAAAAAGGACGGAGACAATCCAGTAAACCAATCAAAACTCGAAGTAATTACTCGTAGCCGACACAAAGCGCGGGAAAATGTGCACGCGCAAGCCACAATTGGTTTTGGTTTCACTTCTGATTGGTTGAAAAAGTGGCGCGAGAACTTTGAACCAATCACTGAGTGAAGTAATGCAAAACCAAAGTAATTCTCTAATTACTTTCGACACTCAATTGAAAACCGCTCTAAAACAAAGCTTCTCCTTATTTCCGCCAAGGAAACTCCTAATATGTGCAGTAAACAGTTCAATTGCCCAATCACATTACTGCATTTCAAATGACGTCAAAGCGAAACTATCCAGAAAGTTCCATGGAGAGATGACGTTCTTTGCATCCGTGTTCGAAGTCAACTTGAAAATTCGCGCTCGTTTGTTTTTGTTCGATAAACCAAGTCACATGAAAGTCGCTCTATTATAAAAATAACTAATGTGCAGTTATAGCAAAAGCAAATTCTTGACCTGCTGTGCTAGTGGTGTGGAATTTTCCATTGAGGTCTACAGTTGCGAGGTTGGAGCCGGTTTTAAAGGTCCTTCCCATTCTACGCCTAAGAAAAAAAGAAGTTCTTTTCAGCCTTTGACCTCATCTGATCATATTACAAACAGAAACGTCTAAGGCTTGGGTGGTCTCATCTCTTTCCCCATGGAGAAGCAACAGCTCCATGTTACACTCTTTTCAGTTACAGTGAAAAAGCCGACAATGATATGCACCTGATTTTAAGCTCTCGCAGTTACTTTTAGTCAAGGACTGTGCCTCTTAATCAAACCAATACCAGGGACTTGAAGTCCAGTTCAGTTCAATTTGGAAACTGTGAACTCAGTTTTAAAACAAAAGGGTGGTGCCATTTTTGTGTGTGTCTCTCTCAGCCCTTCAAGGATATTGATCTATTCTGGTATACTGGAAACAATTTGATCCAGTCAAGTGGAATGAATCAAACTCCAACAAGTATATAATTATATAAAATCCTGTTGATAGGATATTCTTAATACCTAATAAACGTATGAGATATCAATTCTTTTTAGACTTTTTCGAGAAATATACACCAGGCCCCAGAAGTTCAAATGATGGATAGCGCTATCCGCTGGAGAAATCAACATCTGGAAGATAAGTCATAGAGAAACCAATTGCGCCATCCACTAATCAAATGGTGATTTATCCAGGGGATAGCGCTATCCATCATTTCAAGACATGGGGCCAGACGTATATCCCATCAAAAACCCCAGGGGTGTCCCCAGGGGTGGGAGGCTTAACAGCATCTATGTCTACGCAAAAACTGTATGTCCCCTTAAATCCTTTCTCTCCTAAAGAGTGACTCACAGAGTTAACTCCGGTCTAACGTCACAAGATTTTAATTGTCAGTGGGAGTTAGATCAGGAGGAAAAGGGATGACTTACCAAATAAGTGTGCAATCAAAAAGAATCTGTCCGAGCCAAAAAACATATGAGGCTCCCCATTAACATATGCGATGATGACCGGAGCTCCAAATGCCTGGTAAAATTTAAAAAATCTTTGCTTTACTTTGAAACAAAAATTTAATCAGGTGACCTGCAAACCCTAGCTTCACTGAAAATTTCTCATTCATGTGCACACATCACCAGGGAATGTAAGAAAATAGACCACACTAGGCAGGCCATGTTTTCTCTTTTTACTGGCAAATATTGTAGCTGTAGAAAGTCCTAAAACTATGAAAATTGTCGTATGGTGATCAGCAGATCTTAAGAACATAATGTAATTTCTCATCTACCAACCAAACATATTGCACATCTGCAAACAATTAATTGTATCACACTTACAAAAGCTCAACTAAATTTCTGGGTTTTAAGTGTGTAAAACCCTGCTGCTCATGTCTACCTTGGGAGTATGCAAATATTTTAATATGGAGCTGGGAGAAGGTTGATGAGCGAGTGGATAGTTTAATCCAGGGTATGAAAGACCAGGGGCTGTAACTTTGACAAGTGAATCCTGAATCTACTTCAAAAACTCAGTAATAATTCGTGAGGAAAACAGCCTCAGGTCACCGATAAAACATCATGCACATGAGCTTTAAAAACTGATAAAACACTCCTCATTAGATTTCTCTATATAAAACATACTAGTATTGGCATGGCTTGTTTTTTTCTTGTAGGCTAATGTTCTCCTCTCACAATTTGATCCTTTGTTCGGACTCCAGAGGGACACACTTTCCGTGGAATCTTTTTAAAACCGTTCAATAAACTCGAATACACCTAATTCCAAAATGGCCCGCTGATTTATGCTGATACAAATTGGCCCTTGTTGCTTCGTTCAAGATAAAATATTCTTTTGAATTTTAAGGTTAAGAACGAGGCATCAAGGGCTAATTTGAATAAAAACAAATTTAAAGAATATTTAAATGGCAGCCATTTTGGAACAAGGTGTATGGTGTGTTTTATCAGGTCTAAAACCACTCAGCTTCCCTTTGGTCACCCTGCGAGCAGAGCCTCCTTTCGTCTTTTTCTTTACTGAGGAGGAGAAAAGTAGGCTCTACTCGAATCGCGTCAACTCTTTGAAGCCGCTGCAGCCCAAACTTCTGGACTAGTCAATCTTGTTTTCTCTCGTCAAACCGGTTTTTCCAGTTCGAGCGTCCGTTTAGTGACAAAACCAATGGTTATAATTGAGCCCGCTGTACCATGAAAAAGCAAGATGGCGGCGAGATCTGGCATATTAGGCTTGGGTTCGAGACTGTATCCTTGCAACATGCAGCACATATTCAATAAAGATCTTACTTGATTCATGCAGAGCCTTTCTCGAGAACGCCAAAATCGAGCAAGCAAAAGAAATGCTCTGCTTGCAGGGTACCCTTTGGTTTAAAGCCCTAATAAAACACTACTGCTCATTTATTAAAGAGTACACAATATATCTTGGGCCATTTCTCCAGGTACATGTACTCCAGTTTTCCCCTCTGCTAAAAAAACCAACATTTGATTTGATTTGCATTAATTTGTTGATTTCAGCTTACAGTGTGCCCAATTAGTGGTCCAGCGCTAGATCGACTAGCCACTTAAACAAAGTTCTTTCCTTTCCTTTCCTTGGTCAGCACATACAGTGTATACTCACCCCAAAATCTAGAGCCCTTTGCGTTGTTTCTTTAAGTTTATCTTTAATTGCCTGTTCTTTAATCTTGCTCAACAGAAGTTGACTTTGATCATCACTGATATCAACTTTTTTGCACACCTGTGAAAGGTTTAAATATTTTTAGCAGTCTTGCTTAAAGTGGTACTACGACCAAAAAAACCATTCTTTTTTTTCTTTGGATTTCAAAACTATGTTAACTAAACACTAACTGACCCAAGTGTTAAGTTCTGATTTTAAAAAGATACCTGTTTATTTTAACTGGAGTTTTCTTATTAATTTTATTGGTCCGCCATTACTAACTTTAGAATCTTGAGAGAGCTGGGTCGAGGAGAAAATGACGTCAAAGACTCACTAGTTTAAGAATGCAATGATTGTGTACGCGGCCGAATTAATATGCAGCACGGGAGTTTTGGGCTTTCAGACTTTTAAACCCGTGTTTTACATATGTAATAAATTGCGTTTACACACTGAAATTTTAAGCTAGTGAGTAAATGACGTCATTTTCTCTAGATCCAACCCTCTGAGGTCCAATCGGCCAGTTTTGAACGTGAGTAATGGTGGACCGTGAAATCCAAAACTTACACTCAAAATAAACAGCCTTTGGATAAAACTCAAAGCTCAAAATTTTGCCAGTTAGGTGTTAAGCAAACACACTTTCAAAATCTGAAGAAAAAAAGGAAATGATTTTTTGATCATAGTACCACTTTAAGCAAAATATGCAGTGCTAATAAAAGCTGAACAAAACACAAAAATTAGTCACAATCACATGTTGAAAAGATCCTGTCAGTAAAATTTATTCCTTTCCATCTCAAAAGTGAATTTCATAATAATTTTAGTGCAGCACCACACAATTTCATTGATAAATTAATGGGCAACCCCTTAGGCGTGAAAGTGGTCAAACCATAAAAAACGTCTACTTGATACCTCCTGAAGGCTCTCAGGTTCAATAATATCTTCATCCTGAAAAAGGAATAATAAATAGAAATAAAGCTCTAAAAATTTAATGCAATATTTTCACTAAGCTCTTTCAGACTTGAAACTCCTGTGCTTCAAGCAAAAATTGCATTTTGAAAGTAACGAACAATGTTTCAGCTTGCCTACTACATGTAGATAGTGGCACACAAGAGTGTGAATTAAGGAAAGTAAGTTTCAACGTACTCTGGACCAGATCCTCATCCATGCTTGTCGACTAAGCTCTTCAAGTTTCTCTGGATATTGATCTTTTACAACTGTGAGCAGCCTCATAGTAGGCAAGGAACCTGGTAAGAGATGCCCATGACGACAAACATTATTGACAACATTATCATCTCCCACAGTTCCTCATACAGTGGAACCTCAATGTAACCATCATTCTCTGTATAATATTATTTAAAGTGTGTACTTCCAGTAAAATGTATATTAAAGGAGCTCATTACAAAGAAACCCCAGCATAAAAAATATATAATATATTTCCTTTACCTTGGCACTACCAGTACAATCCTTCCGACCTTCAAGGTCTGCTGTTCTATTGATTTGAAAGACTTTGCTGACCTTGTTTTCCTGATGACTTAAAGTTACTGCAACTTGTTTGTTTCATGGGTTTATAATTTAAAGTATTGCCCTACAACTTAATATTATTAAGTAACAGGTATCCAGTAATCAGCAATAAAAGGAGTCAGATTAAGATTTCCATTTCATAACTAAGCTACAGGTGACATATGAGAGACACGTCATTAAACTATTGGTTAAGGCCTTACCAATGCCTGATTAAGCTTTCGGGAACTGGGTCGCCAGTGAAGCACGCCCAATTTGGGTATGAAAGTAACTTTTACATGGGACACGGAAAAGTCTGTTTTCCAGGATTAGCCAAGGAGACAAACATGCAGTATCCAAGAGGATCCCGCAGGTTTTCTTGCCATCAGCGCTTTAAGGTCTCGGAAAAGGAAATTGAAGTATCCGTGGAAAAATGAACTGCAGTGCTGCCATTTTTGCATAGGATTAAACTATTTATCATATTAAAGCTAGTAGATTGAATTATTTGAATAAAGTTTTAGTTTTTTGGTATTTAATATTGCCTTTTAGATTTGAGGCCTCACACTCATAACAACAGAGTCTGCTGCAGAAGCTCTTGCCCCTTCACTTTATTGCGAAAATAACTGCACTTTGTTGCATCTTAGTCAATACTCCAATACCGTGCGAGGAATCTTTTACATGTTAAAAACTGAAGGAAATATCACGCATCAAAGTTGAAACTCTCATCTCATACTTAACTTGGGCAGAAAAAGTTCCATAAAATCAGTCTCCAAAGACAAACGAGAAATTCCTCACTAGGCATCTGGGGTAGTACAATCATCTATTAGAACTGAAAATTTGGAAGCGATATCTCAAAACCCCTTGGGACAGGAGGAGAAGTTGTAATTTTGGCATCAAAATAAATCCTTAGAAAAGGATGTGGTTTCACATTATTAATTTTTTAGAATTTTTTTTCGGGAAATTATACTTCACCGCCCACTTATTCAAGATTTGCAAACACAAAAAAATTGAGTGAGATGCCCGGAATTCGATTAAATGTCTTCCGGAATTCGATTATGTTGTCGATGAAAAGTTATGCAACGTATCATGTACACCTAGCGAAGTGGATAAACATCTGAAAAACCTAAACATACACATGTTCCCAGGTCCTGATAAATTATTGCCTCGTATCCTAAAGGAATGCACACTGGAACTATCTACATGTACATCACTTTGTAATCTATTTATTTTATAACCAGTCGTTTCAATCTGGCTTGCTGTCCATTGACTGGAAAATTGCACATATTATTCCAGTCCATAAAAAGGGACCAAAACACCAAAAGGAAAACTATCGCCAAATCTCGCTAACATCCATCATTAGCAAAACAGCTAATGAAGATTGTAACATCAAGAGTTACGGTATATCTGTTATATCTGGTGTCCCTCAGGGCTCAATACTGAGGCCGGTTATGTTCCTTATTTACGTGAACGACATACCCTGACATTATCACGTCTACTGCCAAATTATTTGCTGATGACACCAAAATCTATCGACAGATAAATAACCTGGAAGATTCTATTGCTTTGCAGATAGATCTGACCACCCTCGACCTATGGGCGGATCGTTGGCAGGTGAAATTTAATTCTACCAAATGTGAAGTCATGAGAATTTCACATAACAACGACATCCAATATATCGGGTACCGTGTTACGAAATGTATCTAATTATAAAGACCTTGGAGTTATTATGGCGAGTGACCTGAAATGGTCAAAACATGTTGAACAAATAGTCCATAAAGCAAACAGGGTACTTGGCTTACTTATGCGCACAGTAGGCGGCAAAAATAAAGATACATGTATTTCCTCAATTTTGTACAAAACCTTGGTTCGTCCAATCTTGGAATACGCTTGCCCGGTGTGGTCACCACACTTAGTCAAAGACATCCATGAAATCGAGAAGGTACAAAGAAGAGCTTCGCGAATCGCCTTAGACCAAAGAAGACAAGAGATGGAGTACGAGGAGAGGTGTAAAATTCTTAAATGGAACTCTTTAGTAAAAAGGAGGGATTTTCTTTCCCTGGTGGAATGCTATAAGATCGTATTCAATCTGAATGGATTAAAATTCAATGACTATTTTGAATTGTGAAGGAACACTAATTAAGTCCAGATCAAACCATCCATATAAGTTATAATTACAAACCAAACTCGCAAAATTGAATTGTTGTAAAAATTCTTTCTTTGTCAGAATTATCAAACCTTGGAACGATCTTCCTATTAATGTATTCAATTTTCACAATAGCCCTAACGTTAGTAAGTTTAAATTAAGACTGAAGAATCATATGAATATTTATTGAACGGCCATTTTAAATTTATTTATGATAATTATCTGTTTCTTATTTGATTTTTTCATATTTCTGTTAACTAGTTTTTTATTGTGACTTCAAATGACCTCTTTTCTTTAGGAGACCCTTGATATAGGGCTAACTTCTGGGGTTCCTTTTTCTCAATAACTATGTATTTGTATGTTATTTTGAAATAAAGTATAGTATTGTATGCCCAAATTTACCTTCAAAGAGACCTTAATGCTTCGCTTCCTCAGTCATTAAGGAAAGTAACATCAGTGGACTCCTTTAAGGTGCACTTAAAGACCTTATCATTTAGACAAGCCTATAAGGACTTTGTATGAATAGATATATTCTGTAGTTTTCCTTTTATATATCAATACTGTAATTTTACCAAGGCTTTTTAACATTTTTCAATTTTTTTAAATTATTGTAATTTTACCTAGGCTTTTTAATATTTGTATACATGTAGACAGTTTTTATTTTTTCAATTGATTGTAACGTGCCGGCGATCATATTTTAATGTAGCCGGCGCGATAGAAATGATTAAATTATTAAATTATTATTATTATTAATGTGGAAAACTGAAAAAGAAATTTCTTGTTTATTTTTCTTGGGGATCATGAAATAATGGCTTCCAACGCAGTCAAAAGCAAGAAGGCCTTTGCTTGGTCAACTGGTGCCATCAACCAAGCTCCCCTTCAAAACTGCATGCATTTATTTTAAGTCTAAACAGGTCAGAGAGTCTAACCGCGTTCCGCATGGGAAATCAAATATTTTGCTTCGACTTCACAGAATCACTGCAAATGAAAATGAGCCAAAGATAATTACTTTTCCAATACGCATGCCCAGATGGTGACCAAGCCCCTTAAAGGCTTAATCAGGTGTTGGCAAGAATAAAGATCTTCACCTTTTACAAACATGGAGTTAACAAAATCCTGCAATCAGAGAGGAACACAAAGATCAGTTGACACCTCAATGCAAGAGACTGACATTTAAAGAACTGTTTAATTAAACACCTTTTGATAACTTACCGAAGGTGGACTGATTGGAATTCCATAATAATTTCGAAGTCTTTTTAAGTCCTTTCCCATGTAGAGCATTTTGTTTGGAACAACTCCCGGAGGCTTATTTCCTAAAACATTAAAGTATTATGTTACTTTTTTCTTCATGAGGAAATTCACAAGCTTAACAGTACCATGAAGGTCATAATAGCCCATCTGATACAGAAGGTCATGGAAAGCCATGGCGCCCACCTGAGAAAGTCACTAAGAGTCCCCTTTACTTAATTAAGAAACTCAATAAAAACCCCTCCTTTAATAGAAAGCTGTCAAGAATTTTCTCTTCCTGAAAGTTGCTGTTGTCGAAGGCTCCTCCTTCTCTGAAGGCCTAAACAAATCTTCTATCACTCTTTACAGTTTTAAACAGGCACCTACTCCAAAGAAGATACACCTACCCAGAACCTTGTACAAAAAGATAAGAGTAACAAAACCCATTCCTCTTATCAATCCTAAGGACCCTTTCCCTCTATCTTAGTTCACTGAAAACATCTAACACCACAAAATGCTATGAAACCCTCTTTCTTTAGAAAACGTTATATCTTACACCCCCTTATTCAAATGGCATAGAGAAAATAAGGAATCAAAGGGAATTCAAGAGAAAGGAAAAGCCAAAATTCAAGGAATTAAGGTGGGAGATCCATGTGCACTTTCCTATTATATATCAATTGGCCAAGAGAAAATGAGGGAGATTAGGTATGATGGCCAGGATATGTGAATTTCACAAAAGTTGTTTTTAGATCTGAAGTCTGTTTCCCGAGATGTCCATGACTGTTAAGGATGACTTCAAAAGAATTTATCTGGCATCCTGTAATGATTTGATTTCATGGTGCATGACCCCACAAGCCTATTCTGCTTTAAACATTATTGTGTGAAGGTCAGCGCTACTCTGCCTCAGAGGCTCCAGATCAAATAGGAGGAGAACCAATAATGTTAAAGACATTGATGTGGACATTGAACTTGCCACATCTAATATTAAATGACTTTTCTATTTTTATTTTATTATTTTTTTATTTGGAAGTTTTAAAACAGTTTTAAACAGAGAAACATCTATATTGCTCGTAAATTTATAGTTCTTACCTTTTGGAGATATTTTAATTTTTGTAAATATTTTTATTATGCAAATAAAGTGATTATTATTATTATTATTATTATTATTATTACTATTATTATTATTATTATTCTATCTCCTTTAACTTTATGCCGATTTACAACACAATAGCCGAGCCCATTCCTTGGGCCTAGGGCTAAAATGAGGTAGAAGTCTATCTTACTTGATGGAGAGTGTTAGGATGCAAGATGTTCCTAGGCCTAGCAGTGCAATCTTCTGTTATTATTATTATTATTATTATTATTATTATTATCATTATCATTATCATTATCATTATCATCATTATTATTATTATTATTATTATAGCAAACCGCAATTCCACTCGGAACGCCATTTTTAATTCTCTCATTCTGTGGACGTCTCAGGGCACAGCCTTCCATTTTCATGTATCTTAAAATAACTTAACCGAAACTGTCAAATCCTAAGGGCTAGACTATGCAACTCCCTCTCTGTCTCCTTAATTTTCTCTTGTGTTGGCCTTATGCAAGGGACAAATTAGCATTTAGGTTGGCCAGCATGTAAAGCCAGAAGACCCAAAGACTAATAATTATTCTTTTGAAGGTGATTCATAAACTAAGACAGTGTGTAAGAGGTCCACAAGTAGTGGGAGAAGGGTATTAGGCTCTCGCTCTTCCCTACCCCACCCCCCAAGAGACAGAGAGCGCAAACTCACAGGTTGATTATATTAAGGTTTTTTTTTTTTTTACCACACCTGACAACCCCATAATTCCCTGCAGGGAAAAAGGGCACAGCTTGAGATCTAGGTTCCATTTGGGGCGATAGCGACATAGTACCTAATAAAAAGTACAAAAGAGAGCTTTATAGATGTACCTGTACTAAACCAAGGCCATAAAGTCTGAGGAAGAAACGATACATCAAATTTGATTGAATCGTCATATTTTGTGACAAAAATGTTGAAATTATGCGAATAAAAATAGCCAAACTGAATATAAAAACGAAAAGTGCTTATAGACTAACTACATAAAGCAATATTTTTCTTGATGTCCTTTCAGCCACCACGCAGCTCTCGGAACGACTCTCAGGATTGGTTCAGAAAGCAATGGACACAAAGAACGATACAAAGAAAACATTGGACCATGACTAAAACACAATGGAGCTGTATCCTAAAGGGATCCAATGAAATTAGAGGTTATAAAGAGCTGCATCCTGACTATCTTATTTACATGCCAGTCAGAGCTGAGTTGCTTTAGGCATGGTGAGGTCTGACCAATTTAGTTTAACAAGTATCAAAATCTCAAGGTTGTCATGGTATTTAGCCCTGGTTCGTGCTAAAGGGCTTGGACCAAACAGGGAGCTAGGGAACCGCTTCTTGAAAGCTCCGAAACTTTTCAAGTGCATTTTGGG
This sequence comes from Montipora capricornis, assembly GCF_036669925.1. Taxonomy (NCBI): domain Eukaryota; kingdom Metazoa; phylum Cnidaria; class Anthozoa; order Scleractinia; family Acroporidae; genus Montipora; species Montipora capricornis. The sequence continues at coordinate 2,746,348 of NC_090888.1, read as the reverse complement.
GAATATAAATCTCTTTACATCTTCAAGCTGAGGGAGTTTTGAGGCTTGAAATTTTGCAATTTTGTTTTTCTTTTTGGTCTTGTAAAATTAATATGTTGAAAAACTAACTTGGTAAAATAGGCAGATAATTGGTTTACAGGTGGATTTCCAGTTCTAAAAAAGTTACTGGGACTTTGAAGAAACAGGCCCCAGGTTACATTTAGACTGCAAGCAGACTTGCATCTCTATCATTCAAGCTGCACTCTATTTTCAGTCAATCGTGTTGTGCCATGCAGTAAGGAAACAGCCCACCAATGTCTGTGGTTGAGGCCAAAAAAGCTCCGAAAAAGCTCCGAAACTTTTCAAGTGCATTTTGGGGAATATAAATCTCTTTACATCTTCAAGCTGAGGGAGTTTTGAGGCTTGAAATTTTGCAATTTTGTTTTTCTTTTTGGTCTTGTAAAATTAATATGTTGAAAAACTAACTTGGTAAAATAGGCAGATAATTGGTTTACAGGTGGATTTCCAGTTCTAAAAAAGTTACTGGGACTTTGAAGAAACAGGCCCCAGGTTACATTTAGACTGCAAGCAGACTTGCATCTATCATTCAAGCTGCACTCTATTTTCAGTCAATCATGTTGTGCCATGCAATCATGTTGTGTTTGAGGCCAAAAAAGTTTCATTAATCAGTTCAACAAAGGACTTGAACCTTTCCTAGATGTCCCTTAACATCCTATCACAGTTTTATTTATTTGTTTCTTCAAATACACTTTAATTGTACATATTTCACATTGCTAAATAACTATTGATACCCTCATTCGGGAGATAGCTCTTTACAACCTCTAATTTCATTTAGGAGGCAGCTCTATTGTGTTTTATGTCATGGGCCATTGTTTCTTTTGTATCATTCTTTGTGTCCAGTGTTTTATGAAGCAATCCCGAGAGTCATTCCGAGAGTTGTGTGGCAGCCTGATATCCTGTACGTGTAATAAGCAGACTTATTTCCGCTTAAAAAATTTTGAAAGAAATGCATCCTATTAAACATTATTTCAAGGGAAACGTCATAGTCAACCTTCTGTTTCTCCTTTTCCAGTTGTGCTTTACGTATTTATATATATTGAACAAAATGCTATGTTATGCTATGTTATGCAATACTCAGTATTAATTCTATTACTCACTATAATAATTTGTAAGATAAGATAACTAAGCGCCAGTCAACCGGTAGGTTTAAAACACAGGTCACATTCCACAGGTTAGTCGTTACAGGTCATTGTTTACCTACATACTAAACTTACCCAAAACCTTCAGCCTAAGTTGTTTTGTAACGGGTGACCTGTGAAAAGTCACCTATACTTTAAACCTGTCCCCCATCAACAAGTCAGGCAAGAGCTTAATAGATTGTTAAAACGATGACTTCTTTAAAATTATTGATGCCGCAGTAATGGACGTCAAAACGAAATTTAATGTAAATAGGGAACATACATGTAGCAAAAATTTAAGTCTCTTTTAATATGCTTTAAACTGAAAACACAATAACTTGCTTGCTGAATATGATTTACCTCAAATGCAACCCATGAATACGGGGACAGTACGTCGTAGAATAATTCCACAGTTCTCTTGGCGAGTGCCATGTTTATGGAACAGGTCACGCATGCCAAGAAGGCACCTGGGAACTAAAAAAACCCCGAAATATCTATATGCGGGATAATCCCCGCAATGAGCAGGTTTTTTTCGGGATTCGGGACCCAAGGGTTTTTTTAAGGCCGGTTTACACGGTACGATTTGTCGGGCCGATAAGTTGTACAGTGTAAATTGTGTAAAACGTGTAATCTTCCTCAAAAGGTCTTCCTGTTTTCCTTTTAGTATCCGCAATTTTGAACGCTTTAATTTTTTAAAGTATTTATGAGCATTACCCACTCGCATACCCTTGGATTGACGTGGCGGTTTCTCTCGGAGTGTCGGCCCGACTTAAAAAAAATCGGACCGATTTTCATTTTCATGAATCGGTAGTTTGGCTGTCAAAATACACTCAAGATTTGCGCTCCGATGCCGTCTGGCCGATAAACCGGGCGGACAAATCGTACCGTGTAAACCGGCCTTTGGAATCGAGGTAGCTGTAGCGGGCTCGGCAGTGAGTCAGGTTCCCGCGCCTTTTCCCGCTCTTTTGCACCAGGTAGAAGCCTCTGGCGGGTCGTTTCTCAAAGATCCCGAAACTTTACGGGCCATTTCAGGTGTCACAATTCTCTTTGTATGTCAAGAACAGAGAGGATTTCACAGTCTTTTTTTTTTGTTACCTTGAAAACGAGTTAAAAGATCGGCTTTCCAAAACAAGCGTTTGACAGTGGGGGTGCAGGGATGGCGCACTAGTGGTGAGGCACTCGCCTCCCAGTTTAGGCTTGGATAAATGGCTTATTCTGCCTGCCGGCACTTATTCTGCTCGAAGTTCTCCTCGAACACCCTTATTCTGCTCGGTATCCGAAAATCTTTTCGCAAGTATAGAAGGGAGCCTGTGGCTAACCCCTAAAAAATAATTAGGTATTCATTCTGAGCCGGTCAAAATTGTAACTGTTATGCATGTCATTAGTTGAAAAGCTAAATATTTTGAGCAAGAGCCGATACAATGTAGATTAGTGGTGTGTAAAATCAAATCTACGTTGTATCGGCTCTTGCTCAAAATAATTAGCTTCTCAACTTGTAATTACGCCAATCAGATCAAGCCACGTCTGATCCAACGTACACCGACAGGAATATCATAAGTGCCACTGCCGCTGGAGGGGGGGGGGGGGGGAGGGGGTGAGGGGGTAATGTTTAGTTCCCATGCGCCCATTTTGGGAATACACACCAAGAATCTTATGTGACGCATCCAGACGGAATATAATTTGTATAATAGGTTCAGTTTGTGACGCAGCAGTTATAACACTTCTGGGAATCTTCGTTTGGGTGACTTTCAACTCTCACGATTATGCTTCAACGTGCAGGAAAAGGAAGACTTTGTCATTTAGGTAGACCAAACGGAAGGACCTTGAGATAATCTTCACGGCAATGTCAAGTGCCTGACAATCATTGTGATGAAAGTCATATCTCCTTTTGTTGGCCGCACCGTTCTGAATTCGAAA
>NC_090888.1:2735753-2738253 GCF_036669925.1 Montipora capricornis | reverse complement strand
CTGAATGACTCTTTCCAGGAGATAGGTTTTTAACCTGGAAAAGGTTTGTAAAGTGTTCCTTTGGGAAACTTCTAAATGACCACTTGCATTCATGAATACAGTTTGGTGTTGAAAAAAAATAATGGAACTCAACATTAGTTAGCTCGGTGTTGGCATGACAGATCAGTATACAGTGTCAACATTATACTAAAGGTTAATTTGTCATGGCATTTGTGATTAACAGACCTTGAACAGGAAAGTCAGATTTCTCTGGTGCCCAGGCCAATTTTTGTCTGTCCCAGCTTCTCAGTGGTGGGAGTTTAGACTCTGTTACCTCCCTCCTGTTAAACTGCTGGTCATACCATGATATCCTGTTTCCTTCATAAGCCTTTTGATGATGAGAAAAAAGGTGCTCTTTTCCAAGACCCTAAAAGGAATTTGAAATTCAGATGAACCTAGAAATGATTAGTTATTTGGACCTGTTGGTTTTATTTCACTTGCTTTAGTCAGCAAAGATTCCCAAAATCACAGTGCAATGTTGGGAAGACCTTCATTAGGGTTTGGAGAGGCTTACTAAAGAAGGAAAGAAGCTGGCTATGTAAACTGTGTTATATATTTCCCATTAAGTTAATTAGGCAGCATCTTTTATTAATGCAACAGCTAACTACATGTACATCAGCTAATGACCGAATGGTGGACCAGTAATGGCATACTTCGGCAACATGTCAGTTAAGTCTGACGACTCTCGCCCTTGCTCAAAGAGTTTTTTCTTGTGGAGACCATATAGTTTTTCCCTCTTGCCACAAAACCAAAATAATTTTGTATAGTGTCTCTAAGTATTAGTACCTTATGCTTACTACATGTACATGACACAAATTGTTGAATAAAATTGTTTAGCACTGTTTTCCTCTGAGATTTTCACAACGACCAATTAAGGCAAGTTGAAGGGTTTTGGAGGGGTATTGAAGCCAGATATTAACGCCCAGCTACCCACCAGATAGCCCTTCAATATATGTTTATCATCAGATGCATTATAATTTTTATGATCGTTATTTTTAGTTAGCTCGTGAACTCACATCGTGTTTTTCCAATGCCTTTCTCCTGGTAGTGACATCAGGTAAATATTTTCCATAATTCTTGAAATCTACACGTTGGGTACTGTCACAGAACGGCCAGGAACCTTGCTCGAACTACAACGTAGAGTAAAGAACTCGTTTTATCAAATTCATTAAACAATGTGGATTCCTGTTTCAACATGTAACTGGCAAAGCATCAACTGCTCTTTAAAAAAAAATTCAAGACAGCACATTTATTTTCCGATATATTCCATGGGTATGTGAAGTCTAGGTTCGATATCTTCATTTACGAGATGTATGGTAAGTTTCCAACACGTATGAAAGAGGTAAAGACAAGGGACAAACTTATTCAGTCTTCAGCTGATCGCGGCGGAAATGAACATTGTTTTCAAACAAAATGCATACCACTCTGCGCTCTTCGTTCCAATTTCCTATCAAAACGTCTGTTGCGTATCTTTGTTCTATTCTCCATCCCGGGAGCTTCCATTTCGCCTCTGGATATTCTTCCATTTTTGCAGATTCTTGTCTTCGTAAGTTCTCCAAAGCAATTAGAACTGTGACAAAGAATTTGTTTTCATTTTATGAAGCTGTTGTCATGGACAACCTGTTGCTAGGCAATCATTCCGCTGGCCATTTTGTTGGTTTTCTTCGGCCCAGTTGTCGCGCGGCCAACATGGCAGCTGTATGTGGTACAATAGAAATGGCAGCAAATCACTAAAATGCTTTTGAGAGATATTATCACCGGTAAAGAAAAGTCTCATCTAATTGTCGTACACGGTAATATATTGCTCAACCTGCATTCCATTATTAACGTACGTCAAACTTCAGCCGACAGAATTTGATTCAGTTCGCATATGAAATTAACCTCGCCATCATGGGTCATTTTTAATTCCTCAGACAGCATAAAACTGGATGGCAGACCCTTGTTGCGTTGTTTTGTGAAAACACTTCTTGAAAGGTAAGCACAAATGGACCGTTCACGTGTAGGGAAGACATCAGTTTATCGGACATTCCAACCCCTTTTGAAGGAAAATAGAGATTATTTTTCAGAGAGGCTAAGGTGTGAGCCTGCAGAGGGGGTCTGGGGCTATGCCCCCGAATTTATTTTCAATGAAGGGGTATTTCCTGCATTTTAACATCATTTTTGTGGTATTCTATAAGGTAGAAATACTTGTCTGCCATTTTTGGCTGCAGGTATACATGTAGTTTTACAGGTCACAGGTCATTGTTTTACTAATACAGAACGTGCATGTATCCTAAACATGCTTAAAGGCTAACCTTAGGCCTAAACAAAAGGTGTTAGGCCTAAGATATTGTAAAGATACTGTGTAAAGATACCGTGAATGAAGTAAGACTGCTTGCCTTATGAGTTTGCAAAACATGGGGCATTTAATGGAGAGACTCGGCAAGACATACATAGGATAAGGAAGTGTAAGACGTAATGT
>NC_090888.1:2723253-2730753 GCF_036669925.1 Montipora capricornis | reverse complement strand
CAAGAGTTTACCAATAAATTTGTGAAATGATAAATTTCAGGTGATTTGATCAAAGTGGCTGTTGTAGTGGATTCTTTAAGCAGGCTGTTGCAATGGAAGTCATCATCAATGGTGTGCACATTACTACATCAGTTATTTTCCAGTTCAGCAGAATTACAAACAGGTGTCAATAAAATTTTGTAGCTAGTTAGTAAAATACTCCAAGTGCATCATTTTGGCCTTTCAAGTGTCCAAACAAACAGTCATCATTCTCCATACAGAGCATTTTCACGTGACGTCACGACAGCCATGTTGGTGTTCCAAAACAAAGAAATGGTGGCCATGTTGGTGTTCCAAACTAATCCTCTGGGAATTGGAATCTTTTTTTTTTTTTCCATCAAATTAGCTTCCATTTGAGTCACGTGAGTGAAAACGCTCTATTAGGATTCAAAATGGAATACAATGGTTACCCAAACTTAACCCCAGTCATATACCGTAATTATTATTATTGTTGTAAGTTATTATTATTGTTATTATTATAACTGCATATATTATAATTCTAGTATAACTGCATTAACTGCAAAGGACCAGATTATCAATAATATTACATTATTCCAGCCCATTATTCCTGTCCTAGTTGTCTTCAGTACAAATGATGATAGATTGCCATTAATATCTAAGTTCTTTTTCATACATTTAATGTAAGCAGGCTGAAAATGGCATAATTTCATGTATAAGAAACTGGAGACTTGGATAAATCAGGACTTGCAATGAAGCCTTCTTAAATTGGAGGGGGAGAACTCTTGACGGATATGAAATCAAGTGGAGCTATGATCCTCGTTCATAACTGTGAGGATCATAGCTTCACTTAATTTCATATTCGCAGTTCAATAACTATTATCATTTTGTTCATTGGTTCATTCATTGCGGTAACATTTGAACCCACAAATGACCAGCTCCCATCATCAGTGGCTTCATACAGTACTCTGTTGGTTTGAGCATTGCACCGGCATTGTGTCACAGGTTCAAACCCTGTTGAAATCCTGATATTTCCAGGCTTCTCTACGCAATTCCTCCCAATTTTGTTTATAAGCGCTAGGATCATAGCTTCACGTAAGTGAATATTAATGTAGCTGATGCCATGTTTCATTGACGTATATTTTAAGTTTGTGAGTTTTTACTGGCTTTCTATCTTATTGCAAGGTTATAAAGTTGTTCAAGTTGTTTGCCTGGTGCATTCAGATCTCCATGATGATCACACTTTAAATTCTGTCAACTTTCTGGCTTCATCCATTGTCTGGCTCACACAGAATGATCAACAAACAGGTGAACATTGAGGACAACATAATTATTTTGTCGTTTCTCATTTAACAAATTGAATTAATATTCAAGTAACCCCTAATAAACTGATTTAACCCTTCCTCATCTGAGAGAGAGAGAGAGACTTAATATAAATTTTCTCTGCATGGTTAACACCGGACAGTTTTACTCACCAATTAGGAATGCTTTAGGTGGGAATGGGTGAACACAGTTTTTTCTAACAATTTGAAAGAAAATATCATTATTCTGGCTTAAAGTGCCCCTGAGATAAAAAAAAATCACTTGCTTTTTGTCTTCAGATTTTGAAAGTGTGTTTGCTTAAAACCTGACTGGCAAAATTTTGAGCTTTGATTATTTTTTATCCAAAGGCCATTTACTTTGAGTGTATGTTTTGGAGTTCAGGGTCCGCTATTACTCACATTCAAAACTGACTGATTGGACCTCAGAGGGTGGGTGCAGTGTTCAACAAAAATAACTAATATTCATCCTTCCCCCCCTAAGAATTAAACTATACTTGTCAGTACGGACTGGTTTAGGTTTTATAGGGTTAACACCTAAAAACTGTCTCCTTTTCCTCCAAGTGACACATGAAGATTTTACTTTGTCTCTTCTCTCATATCTTTTTTAACCCATTGACTCCTGGGAGTGAGGCTTACAGATTTTACTCTGTCAAACATCAGTGAGATGATTTCACTTGTGATTGGGTAGCAGTTCAGGAATCAATAGGGTAAAAACCTCTACACCCACTCAAAAACTATGTCCCCTTTAATTAACAAGCTCTACATCTGCTCAGAATGTTTCCTTTAGCCCATTGCCATTTAAGAGTGAGATTTATAGATTTTACTCTGTCCAACACCAGATGATTTTACTCGTCAATGGGCCTTATTAGCATGGCAGCCATATTGGCCATAGACAATAGATTTCATACCCTGAGCCTTGAGTTGAAATGTTTGGGAACAAGCTTTGGTGGGGCAAAACAAAAGTTTTCAATCCCTCGGGACTCAACATGGCCTGTTCGATTCCGTAAATGCTCAGATACCAACACAAGACATCAAATAACTATCTGACTCCAATTAACTCACACAACATAACAATCCAGGTCCTTTTCTTCGGTTTAATGACATCAACAGGAACAACTTTCTAAAGATAATTTTTTATTTCTCAACGCACGTGTTTTTACAATCCCATGATCCTTTACGTTACTTAGCAACTATTTCAACATGGTTGTCACGCTATTCAAAAACAACTGTCACAGAGGTTTCTACGTGTTTGCCTAAACTTAGAAAGTATGCAAATCTTAAATGTTCGTAGATCCTAAATCTTTCGACATGGCCGCTGTGTGATTAAGGACCATGGGGGCAGTTCAGTAGTAAATGGAATAACATCATCTACAATCTACATCCACTTGACAAAAACTATGTCCTGTTTAAGAAACTTAGTGCATTTTCCTTAGAATTTTACAATAAAAAATTGACTAAGAACAGAGATGAGCTTAAAAATTGTGGACCACTAGTTGAGTATGTGTATGTCAGATACACTGTTACTACTTTTACTTTAAAAAGACTATCAAATTATAATGTTACTCTGAATTTGATACATTGTAGATGAACCAGTTACCTGGTGTAAAGTGTTACATAAGCGAAAGACTGGAAAGGTAATCAAAAAGGTAATGCAGCATATTAAAGTCTATTTTGATATTTTTTATCAAATCAAGGCATCAACTATTCTTGTTATTATTCTTATAATAATTTTTGTTCTCATGCAGGTAGAAAGTTTCAGCATTGGCCCTGATCATAAACTAACAGAACATGAAGAAAGAGACTGGCGTGCCTCCTCATCTGCTATTCACAATGAAACTACAAGAGAGGTAAGTGATTAAAATAGTACGTAAAAGTGCAATGACACTCCCAGTAACGAAAAAGTAAAGGTAAATACCAATAAATTATAAAAACTAATGCAGTTTTTATAATAATTTATTCCTTGTATGCAATTGCTGAGTGATTGCAGTGTGATCAAATAGAGATGCTGTAATGATGCACCAGGAATTAATTCCTACAATCCCTTACAAAGTCCAGCTCCACTTTCATTACACCCTCAATTCTCAATACACCATACATACGTTATTGACAGTGTTAGAAGATTTAGCTGAAAAGCTATTATTAAATAACATTGTGGACACAGCAGAAAAAAAAAGCCTTTCAACAAATACATTAATTAAAATAGTATTCATGTGTCTGAATAGTTAAGCCTGGTTTTCACTAGCAACGCAATCACAAGCATAAGCGCAAGCAAAAGCACGAGGGTGCTTATTTCACGGTGAAAACGGGGTTGACGCAAGCATAAGGGCAGGCTCAAGGATCAAAATTTTTCCTTGTGCTTGTGCTTGCATTTGCTTGTGTAAAAACGAAACACAGCATGAGCACAAGGAAATTTGTTGGGTCTGGCCAATTAAAGTACTCGCTCTAGATTCCCTACTTCTGAACACATGACCAAAATGGCAGTTGCTGTGGTTGATTTTTTCTGATTATGTCAACGTTTATTTTCACTAGCATAAGCTGCTTGTGCTTGTGCCTGCATCACTAGTGAAATCCAGGCGTTATGTACAATAAAATATTAAAAATTGACATTAATGAATAATTTTATCACATGCATATAAATTTCATTAAGGAATGTCTGTTATGTAGCACAAGCATTGCATTTGCATGATCCATCGAAAAGGTTCATAATATTCCCTTACGGCTTTCTTGATGGCTTGAAGACCATTTTTTCCTATGAATATCTTGACTTGTTATATACCTAGCCTTTCACTCAACAAAACGAGCACTGTGATTGGTTGGTTCTTGGTCACGTGCCCCTGATCAAATTCAAATGTATCCTGATGAGGATACAATTCCACAGTTGTTGCCCGCTCTGGATGTTTTGCTGCGATTGTTGACGGAAAAGTCTAAATACACAACAAAGCACTTAATGTCTGGTCCCTTGGGAAACCTACGTACGTGTAGTTTTGTTTTCCCTCAAGTCCTGATGTTTCCTGAGACTTTGTCTGAGACTTTGTCTCAGGAAACATCAGGGACTCTTGGGGAAACTAACTGTTTCCCTCTGGACCATACATTAAGTGTGTATTATTTTCCCCCACAAATGGGGACACTATGCCTTAGGTCACTTTCTCCTGTGATTTGCTAAATATTTATAAGCCTTGTATTTCTCTTGTGGCATCAAAATGGAGGAATTGTGTAAACATCATGCTTAAGCAAACTATGTTGTGATCCATTGGGTTCCTCCTTTTAAGATCCTTAAAAATAATAGTTTTAAGTATGACTGGTTCAAGGAATTAAAAGTGTAATGATTCAAGTTCCTTAATTTAGACAACAACACATTTCCATCCTTTTTGGTTTAAGGAAGTAACTTTTGGGATTGAAATTAGTTGCAATTAGAATTTCCTGGCTGAAAAAGTGAAGGAAAGACAGGAGCTGAAACCTGCACCCAAACATTAATCCATTGACCCCTCAGACGGCCTTGGGCCCCCCCAGTTGAAGAAAAATCATCTGGCATTAGAGTAAAACCTGTCAAGTCTCCCTTCCAGGAGTCAATGTGTTAAAAAAGCCTGAAGCAAACATTGCTTGAAACTAATAGTAGTTAGCATTTTTGTTTATCCACATTATGAGTTCCAGACTCAGTCATATGTGATAACCATTACCTCCTGGAGAAAAAAAGATTAGGGCATTCCAATGTCTGGTAATAATCCTGAATTTAAGCATTAAAAGGGCATCATGTTTACAAGCAGACAAAATACAAGACCCTTTATTGAAACAGTGGTTAAATGATCGGCAGCTCTCCAATATCGGACACGCAATCAGAAGAAATGAAGGTGACCTGAAAGGTTTTTCGACAATATTGTCTTATCATACACTTAATCCACATGGTAAAGTACATGTACAGAGGGTGACAGAAAACAAACAACTAATTGCAATTATAATGTTTCCAAGTATTTGGATTAGGATGTCATGCTGAATGCTAGTGAAGTAAGAAATGCTGCAAGGGACCATTGAATGATCAAGAGTTAAAACTTCCTCTCCTTTCTCCTTGATAGTAAGAGAAAGAGCTGGCCAAGACAGAGAGATACTGTCTACAGCTGACAGTCTCACATACAGTAGTTTGATCCATAAACATAGCTATAAACAAGAGCAATCCGTGCATCTATCTTGAATTTATTGTGTTTAAGCTCACAAATTCCTCTAAGGTCATGTCCATTCGGGAATGTTTTCAACCTGCTACTCCAAATGAACCCAGGGTTATTAGCTGAAACAGGTGATCAGCCAACTCAACTACACTGTTGAACACTTTTTTTATTTCTGATTAGCATCATCATCTTTGCAACATGGTGCTGAGACACCAATTATTATAGTGATTAGCAGAACACAAAAATCCACAAACACAAACAACTTAGACCTTAACAGTTAAGGCAATCTGATTTGCACATTCCTTGCTACAGGACTTATCTTTGGCTAATTTCTGGGTTTTTTTCTCCCAGCAGGTTGATCCTACTCAGAACCTCACATTTAATCTGAAACTGACTGATAATGAGAGACAAGCTCGTTCCAACCTAAAACTCCCATACATGTACCATGAAGAGAAGACAAGTGAAGTAACAGTAAACTGCCCAGGGGAGGGGAGAGTATTTTACCAGCCTGATGAAGCCGATGACTTTGATGATGAAGATCCAGATGATGACTTAGACATATGAAACAATAATCTTAAAACTTGTTTCATTTGAGTGCAATAATTATAACTGTACAAACGTAGAGCTTCCATACACTATGAATAGTCATTGCAGTTGAGGTTCAAAAAAGCAGGATTCTTGCCTTATTTGAAACCTCTAGGAGAACTCTTACACTACAATTCCTTGAACCACCTCAATACAAAACACCCATGGCTCCCAAGATTCTTTCAAAATTTTACTCCCTCATTTGGAAGAAGACAAAGGAAACCACTGAGAAAATCTACTACAACTACATGGGTCATGAAAAGGGCTTTGCAGTGCACTTGTATAAAAGAAAATGCATTTTATCTCCACTTAAACTTGTGAACTGTTTACCTACAATAAAATTCACTGACATTGACAGTATAAAAGATTTTCCCTGACTGTGGCAACCCTGAACTAATTCCTTGAATTAAAAAGGTTTTGTCTTTTCCATTGAGTTGAAAGTGTTTACAGTCTTTGTTTCCTTAGTGCAAAGAAGGGTCAAAGATTTGGATGTGTCGGGTACAGTGTGCTGTGTGTTGACTAAACAGCAACACAGCTGATTTGGATCTCACAGTCTTGAACTAAAATGATCATTATGGGTATCCCTTCTTTCTGGCTCTCATAAAAAATGTACATCTTTTAATTAATTAATATAGAGCAAAACGTAAAGCAATGAATAGTATGTGGAGATATTTATACTTGATGTGGTCAGATGTTGATGGCCAAACATGTGATCTTACTCAAAATTCTTTGTCTTTATTTTCAAACAATTCAAGCACATATAAAAAAAAAGAGGTAAAAGAACTAAGAGGAAGAATGTTGCACCTGTTGTCATACGCTTCTCCGTCTTCTTGTTCGTCTCCATAAAAATATGAACAGCAGTGCACACAAAGAAAGTATTAAAACCCAAAACTTAACATGGAAATCAACACATGATGCAGTTGAAACACTTGCACTGTTTGGAAGTGTTTTAAGTTTATGAATGTAATACAGTTGATCTGGGGTGAGTGAATCACCAATACCAATAAGCATTTGCAACTCACAGGTGCTGATGAAATAATCAATCAAAAAAGGCATGTGAGTATTTTGAAAAAAATATGGTATATGGACTGGCTTCACTCCAAGCTGGTGGGCCAAAATGCCGATATAAGCATCGTCTGGTCCAATTCTCCAAATCTGTCTTGACAGATGCACCATTTTTGGAATTAATTTCCACGACAGGACAAGCATGGAACCCTTGCAAAACACAGGGTAGCGATCCAAAGCAAGATCACTGGGGCTGACATAATGTTTGTGCGATTGTTTTCTGACAACGACCGTGTCGTAGGTAACGCCTCCATATAACGATTCTTTTTCGCCTTGACCTTGCAACCATGTAACCAGCTTAGCAATATCCACATAAACATCATCATCTGTTTTCAAAACATAATTGCATTTGATCTTGGTAGCCCAGTAAA
>NC_090888.1:2715753-2718253 GCF_036669925.1 Montipora capricornis | reverse complement strand
GGATAAAAGTCCAGTCACAAGATCTATGCGAAGGCAGCCGAGTTTTAACTGAAGTAAAGATCTTTAAAGACTGGTCATTTGTTTTACACGTCAACAGTCGAAAAGTTGCAAAAGAAACCGTTGGTGTTTTCGAACTTGGGGCATCTTCAAATTACTTCCGATCTTGCGCACATTTACTTTACCGCGTCATTTCCGTCACCATGTATTGCGGTGCACACCGAACGAAAGCTCTCTCTCGAAGCCGTAAATTTCGGTCGCCGAAAATGAATTTGAACGCTTTCTTATGCCGTTTTCCTTCGGTATTTGGCAAATACATAACAATTCTAGATCACGTTAGTAAAATCAGGCAATTTAATGCAATTCCATCTGAGTTTCAGGGATTCGAAAATCGGCCCCAAATTAGTTTCCTCCCTTTCCGTATTTTATACTGTAAGCCGATCTTGCGAGCCCTCAGCCTCTTGGTTTGCGGTATACAGAATGTGTAACGAAACTGTAACGCGATCGTCAACGCGATCAAAATAATCCATTATTTCAGATGTTTTCGACGGGTTTTGATGTTCTAACGACAAACATATCTCCTCTGGACCCTGTGGCATACAGAGCAAACTACGCTAACACTTTATTTCATCAAAATATTTGTGAATGTCATAGACTTGTCTAACGCCGTCATTTCGTAGTATCTGCTAAAATCATAGCCTTTATTTCTGCAGCTCTCTCGAGCCCGGACTTTGTGGGCTCCTTTTCCGTAAAGCAGCTGGTAATGGAGCCAAGTTAACTTATGAGAATTTGCACACAAGTCCTCTCTAAAAGTTCAATTTTGCAGTCGCAAAAAGCTATAGCTCTGGAAACCTCCAATAAAACTCTCTAATTGAACATTTCTATTTGATAACAACACTTGCAACACAAGAAAAAACAACATATGCAAACTCAGCAGCATCTCAAGTGGTCAAAAAAGCCCCTTAGGGACGTGAAATAAACGTATGTATGTATGTATGTATGTATGTATGTATGTATGTATGTCAATATAGTACCCTTAGATAGAGCATTAGACACTAATTAGAGCAATAGAGTATTGTAAAACCAAAACCAAAGTAGTTACTTTGGCCAATCAAAAGGGACGGAGACAATCCAGTAAACCAATCAAAACTCGAACTAATTTACACGTAGCCGACACAAAAGCACGGGAAAATGTGCACACAGGAACCACGATTGGTCTTGGTTTCACTTCTGATTGGTTGAAAAAGTGGCGGAAGAACTTTGAACCAATCACTGAGTGAAGTAATGCAAAACCAAAGCAATTATTCGCTAATTACTTTCAACACTCAATTGAAAACCGTTTTATCAATGAGGTAATGTGTCTTCATATGTTGCTTGAGCAACGGGCTAAAATACAGTGTAATGTTAGTAAACAGATGCCATTACCTTGGTAGATGTATATACATAAAAGCAATCCGTGATTTGTATCCCCAATAAATCATATTATTATCATAAATATTGCAACTTAATTTCTACCAGATGTTGGTGGCCAAACATGTGATCTTAATCAAAATTCTTTGTCTTTATTTTCAAACAATTCAAGCACATATAAAAAACAAGAGGTAAAAGAACTAAGAGGAAGAATGTTGCACCTGTTGTCATATGCTTCTCCGTCTTCTTGTTCGTCTCCATAAAAATATGAACAGCAGTGCACACAAAGAAAGTATTAAAACCCAAAACTTAACATGGAAATCAACACATGATGCAGTTGAAACACTTGCACTGTTTGGAAGTGTTTTAAGTTTATGAATGTAATACAGTTGATCTGGGGTGAGTGAATCACCAATTCCAATAAGCATTTGCAACTCACAGGTGCTGATGAAATAATCAATCAAAAAAGGCATCTGAGTATTTTGAAGAAAATATGGTATATGGACTGGCTTCACTCCAAGCTGGTGGGCCAAAATGCCGACATAAGCATCGTCTGGTCCAATTCTCCCAATCTGTCTTGACAGATGCACCATTTTTGGAATTAATTTCCACGACAGGACATACATGAAACCCTTGCAAAACACAGGGTAGCGATCCAAAGCAAGATCACTGGGGCTGACATAATGTCTGTGGGATTTTTTTCTGACAACGTTCGTGTCGAGGGTAACGCCTCCATATAACGATTCTTTTTCGCCTTGACCTTGCAACCATGTAACCAGCTTAGCAATATCCACATAAACATCATCATCTGTTTTCAAGACATAATTGCATTTGATCTTGGTAGCCCAGTAAAATGCCATGAGAAGTTTCGTTGAGATATTTCTATAACTGTCCTCGTAATCGCCAATAAGCAAGTCGCCATATTTCTGTTCCTCCTCCTTGATTACTAGATTCATTTCACTTGTCACTCCTTTGCCCATCATAAATACAATTTCAAATGTGGCATCGTTAGGTAGATGAGCTCCGTTGGAATTTGCCCACGTCTTGCGAATCATGTTTCTCCTTTCTGCGTTTATTCGTTTGTTTGGGGATG
>NC_090888.1:2688253-2690753 GCF_036669925.1 Montipora capricornis | reverse complement strand
TCGCACAGCTATTGGGAAAGAAAAGTCTCAGTTCTGTCCTTTTAAAATTGTACTAGTTCTTTAATCCTTTAATCATTATACTCCTAACACAGTTAAAACTATTCTAGTTTGATCAGGAGAATATTATACATGTAATGAATAACATACAGACAAAGCTAGGGTAAGGAAAAAACCATAGCATACGGCAATGGTTGATATACTTTAAGACTTCTATATTTTCAGGTCGCTAATAGTTTTTCACCCCATGAAACAGATTCAATAAAATCTGAAAAAATATCGATTCCTCCACGTTAAGTGAAAAACAAAAATGCGGCAAAAAGGATTATCACAATAAACTTTTGCAGGAATTTAAATCCATATACAAACGAGCCAGCAGATCATCGCGAATTATTATGCTATGTAGTAGCTTATATTATGCTCGAGGGGGTCATGCATGGACTATTTGCTCGCATGAGCCTATACAAGTGAAGTCTCATCATATGACAAGCAAATATACTCTGAGAACTTTCATACCAATAAACCTACGTTTAGAAAAAACGGAAAACGGAACTGAGTAAAATGAAAAACAATATCTGTTAGAAAATCATATAAAACAGGAAAAAAACCGCTCGAATCTATCGCTGATTCTTGAAGAAAATACAAGCTTGGGTCTGTGAGCAAGGGAAAAGAATAAAACAAAGAAAAGAGAGTAAATATCGTTCCATCGTTCGATTTTTCAATCAGCCAAGGACAAATTAAAATTCTAAAGAAAATAAACTTGTTCTTCTCTTGGAAGGGATTTTCTTGCGTTCTGTGGTTTCAGGACTACGAGGTTAAGGGGATCTTCGAGAAAAAAGGTCGGAAAATATTTTTTGGTATTAAAGATAACGAACAAGTTGACAGCTTAGCCGAAAGTCTTATTACCAATAGATATAGCCCTACTTGGGATGTAAACCAGAAATGCTTTTCTTACCTGAAGTATCGATGATGAATGCAAACACTTTTGGGCGGGTGAATAGAAGTGATTAGCCGCGGGATCGTTGTGGAAGAACAAAGGGGAAAATTTCGGTCGTTTTTTTCTTGTTACTGTATTTACATAGTCAAACCCAGATCCCTTCGACAAATTATATTATGTGCATTGGGTGAGGAGAGGGAGAAAGAAAGAAAAGTTTCCGATGGTGCTAGTTGTTTGTAAAACTGAGACGGTCTGCGAAAAGAGAAAATAAATGTGAACTCGCTGTTGCAAATACAGAGGGATGCTCGGTAGCTTGCCGTAAACGGGAACGGAAGAGATTTAAGAAGCGTACCACGGGTAGCCCGAGGGTACCCTGGTGTCATCTTTCTGTACGTCATTCTGAGGCCACTGATAGAGCCAGTAGATTACAGTGGCGCGGAGAAATTGGAAGAGCACCATGTTATTACCGAAAAAGTTAAACCGAGGAAATGTTTTTTAGCTCACAACGACAAGTCTTGTTTGAAAATGGAATCAGAACAAAGAATGAGACTCATTGATCACTCTCAGGAATTGGTACAAAATAGCTCTGGGTTCATCGATCGATGTTGACCCGTTTGTAAATCGCGTGCTCGCTGTAACTTTGCAGTTGTAGTTCGTGGATCAAAGTTGTTTCCACAAGATGCTTAGACTTCATTATTTTGAGTGCGAATTTAGTTTTCCTACCGCGCAATATGTTGTTAAAGGGCAAAACTCAAATCTTGTATGGTATATTGCTAAACATCTGTGTTCACACCAAACCTTAATCGATTTATTTGAAGAGGTTTAGTTATTAATTATTAACTAATGGTTTCCAAGTGTTTTCCTCTTAATTCATGCACACTGATTTTTGTTGATTAAAAATTTAGCACAGATCAAAGCATGAATCTCGCGTAAGAGCAAGTCCTACATTGTTCTGTCACTGGTTTTCATTTTTTTAAACCCAGTTTAATTAAATTTTTTGTTGGTGTGAATGGCCCAGGGGTATTGGTGTTAATAACTGGTTTTTGATCAACTGGATCCAGGAGACTTAAATTGTGCAACAAGAACACAAAAACACTATGTTTTTTGTATTCAACAGATAGACCTTAATAACAGTGGCATGGCAAAACTTCCTTGTAAGGACTACGAGGTATGTACGATATCGGACACTTGTAGAAGTAGAATAAATATTGCTTGCATGCACTGGCAATAAAATGATTTAGCATATAAATATGATGCTGATGTTTATATGGGAGGTATCACATTTTTTTTCCAACAGAGCCTTGATTATGATGTTTGCTACAACCAACCTTTTTCAAAAATGCTTGCTTCAAGAGATAAGAAGGTAATTGCCTTTAATTTGGTTCTATTTCCCTGGTGGTTGATACCTGGCCAAATCCATTGATGGGATTCCTAGTTTCTTCATGAAGGATCTCAGGCTGGCACATAGCAAATAAGAGAAATAACCCAAATTCTAGTACTTTATTTTGTTTTTGAGGTCTCATTTGCTCTGAGGTGCTCTCAAGCTAATACAGACAGGTCGATTAT
>NC_090888.1:2670753-2683253 GCF_036669925.1 Montipora capricornis | reverse complement strand
AAGAACTGAAGAAGCTAATTAGGAGGGAAACTTCCCAGTTTTGCCTAACTGGTAATAGTGAAGAATAATTCTCAAAATTTACTGTCGGCCGACTGTCGGCCAACAGTGGGCCAACAGTCAGCTGACAGTTGGGCAACAATCGGCCGACTATTGCCCAACTGTCGGCCGACAGTCGGCCAATTGTTGGCCCACTTTCGGCCAACAGTCGGCCAACAGACGGCCAATTGTTGGCCAACAGTTTGTTATGTTTAAGGCCAAAGTGTTGGCCGACTGTCAGCCAACAGTCGGCCGACAGTCGGTGACCTGTTGGCAACCTGTCATTTGGAATTTTTTGTCCCTGAGTATCCATGGTCAGTGCAGTAAGGAGTGCAGTTCAATATTGTCATTTTGTGAAAACAGTGTGTAATGTGGGTTATGATGAGATGTCTTACTCACAGACTTTACAAGCAAAGCAAAAATTGAAATTCTAAATTAGGCCCAAACTAGTCTGCTAGCAGGCGGTAGATGTTGTTGTTGCTACGAAACACATATCAGACGCCACTAATTATTAATTATTGGAAGAACATGGGATAGACCTGGGCCAGGTGACCAAAATGACTTTCCCCACTCGTCCCAGGTATTCTGCCTTCCACCAGTGCAATATGGCGACCGAAATACAAATTACCCCCTACAAGCAGGCTAGGCCCAAACACTCATCACGAAAAGTGAGCTTTTGAGTTTTTCTTCCCCTTTATACTCTGCTGTAGGTACCTCATGTGGTGAGATTTAAAACCTTGGTTTGCAAAGCAGTGGGTGTGCTATTTAGTGTTGCTGGAGGTAGGATTCAGTTATCTGTTCTGTCAAAGTTCTTTGACTGGTTTTGAAAAGGATTTTTTGGAGCAATTTAATTATTAATTATTCTTATGTTTGCATGTATCCCAATCCTGTTAAATGTAGGTTTATTTGTTGGGAAGGAAGGTCCAATGATTCACAGTGGTGCAATTATTGGAGCAGGATTACCTCAGGTATTGTTTGACAAACATTGGTATTGCTGATTGTTAGGAGCAAACTTTTAGTGTCTTCAGCTGTCCACAACATATGTATTAGAGAAAAATCCGTTTGACCTCAGCTAACATGGGGACCTGGCTAGTCGGCCCATGTTTTTTATGTTTAATACTCATTTCACTTTCTTGTCGTGCATGCGGCACGACTTATCTGTGTTAAGACCTATTAATTAAACCAATGTCCTTGCCAAGTGGATGGACTCCTATTGGCTGAGGTCAAATGGATTATGCTCTACATACTTTCATTCAGTAAAAGATTTATTTGGCATTCATTAGAAATACGTAGATCCAGGCTTAGTAAACCTCTATTTTAGGTAGGTACCAGTAGTTTCTGGTCATCTTCCACCTGTCTCAGCCTAAACAGGTTCTGTTAAATGTAGCTGTGACACTCACTGTAGTGTCTGTCTTGTTTTAACAGAGGCCATCTAATGCATTAGTTGCCTTTGTATGACAATGCCTCTGATGATTTTGATAGACTGATGTTGAAGTGTTGGTGTTTCAGGATGCATTCAAATTTAACGCAAACTTGATGAAGTGACAAATAGTAATTATGAATTGATGATGATGATGATATGACAACTGTGACAATGAAGATGTCCAATGCATGTTTTTATATCTGCTGGCATCTTTTTTTTTTATTTTCTTGGTGTGTCTTGCCACAGTTTCAAAGTATTGCCTTTAGAAGAATCAAGATCAATTTTCCGTACTTCAGAACTGACAGGTACTAAAAATTGCATATTATTAAAAATATTTTCTACTATAGAATGAAAAACTGTAGTGAGTACTCTTGTTTCCTTGATGATAACTCCTTAATTCTAAATTTTTGGGACAGGATAAACAAGATCTAAGGGGCTAATATTATCTTTTAACTGTCTCCTTTCCAGAGAGAAGAGAGATTTTGTGTCTGGAGGAGCAGCGGCTGGGGTGGCAGGTAATCAAACTCTGGGGGGGGGGGTCCATAAGGATCTCTTGTGTCTGTTTAATATCAATTCTTTAACCCATTGACTCCTGGGGGTTCCCCATTGACGAGTAAAATCGTCTGGCGTTAGACAGAGTAAAATACTAAAGTATGCCCGGTTTAGGCCGGTTTACATGTAGGTTAAATTTGTTTATTAGCCCTTAAAATTTAAAAGCCGCTGAGGGGAGTTGTGCATGTAAGCATTACTCAACGACATGTTTTCAAGGCAGAATAGACCATTTTTCATTTCTTTGCTCAGTTGCCAGGCCTTTGAATAAAAGTGAAGCTGGAGTTGACCTTGTTTAGATACAAACCTTGTTGCTTTAATAATTCTTAATATGTAAATCTTGTTGTTGTTATGCTAACGAGTTGCTATTTTACATCAAAGAATTTAGCAGCGAGGTTTGAGTCAAAACAAGGTCATTTCCAGCCTCTCTTTTATTCTAAGCCTTGGTAACTGAGCACAGAACTGTTACAGTATGGTCTGTCTATTATAATTATTTTATAGCTGTTATTTTTTTCAGCTGCATTTGGTGCTCCAATTGGGGGAGTGTTATTCAGTTTGGAAGAAGGAAGCTCATTTTGGAATC
Source organism: Montipora capricornis (assembly GCF_036669925.1). Classification (NCBI taxonomy): domain Eukaryota; kingdom Metazoa; phylum Cnidaria; class Anthozoa; order Scleractinia; family Acroporidae; genus Montipora; species Montipora capricornis. The sequence continues at coordinate 2,680,662 of NC_090888.1, read as the reverse complement.
AAGCACTAACATGGAGAAGTGTAAGTTGTTGCAGTTCAAAGTTAAAATCTAGATTGGGTGAAAAGAGACTTTCAGATCTTGAAAGATGGCCATTAATTTTGTTAAGTAAAAATTTTAGAGAAAACTACAACAGCTTAAGTATGTTGCTTATTTTGAGTGCAAAAATCATCCTGAATTCCAGTCATTACTGATTTATTTAACTTTTTTTTACACTTCCAGTTCTTCTGTTCCATGGCATCAACCTTTACGCTCAACTTTTTTTTGTCTGGCATTCTCGGCTATGAATGGGGATCATTCAATCAGCCAGGCTTGCTTAGCTTTGGAGTCTTCAGTGTGAGTACAACAATATCGTAATCACTCTAAAATAGCTAGGCTGAATTATTTATTTTTTTCTGTTCATTTTATTTGATTTACATGTACCATTAAATGGTTGTTTCTACCATAGCATAAACTGTTACCATAACAGTAACTGTTGTTAATATTTAGCTCAATCGACCTTTATACTTTACTGATTGCATCAACTGTTTTTTTTCGCTTGCACTTCCGATCAACACACATTTCCTCCCACAAAAGGTGCATGACAAACTTGAGTACTGTAACAGTTGTTAAAGCCAAAAAAGAATTATAGTTTGATGCTTAAAAAAGAATCAAAGGCCAAAATTTTAAGCAGGAGTTAGTAAAATACATGTAAGCCTGTGTTTTCGATTTTGTGAAGTGCAGTAAAGCAGTTGAGAAGTGCAACTTATGGAATATTCAAGACCTACTTATCTTCATTGGTATGGGTTTTGTTGGTGGCCTGCTTGGTGCGTGGTTCAATCAACTCAACAAGCATCTGACTGTGCATCGCCTCTTGAATATCAATTTACGTCCCAAATATGTTAGGTAGGTATTAAATCCATGCTGTGTTCAAACACTGTGCACATTCTTCCCTCAATTACGTGTACTTTGAGTGATAATTTGGTTTTGTTACTTAATTGTGATGGGAAATGAAAAACATTGCATTGTTTGTCATTAATCTCTGACTTGTCATTAATTTTATGCAAAAGTGGATTATATAAAGTCGTGAAGTATGCTGGCAATTGCATGCACATAAAAATTGAGGGAAATATTGATAATGATAATGACAGGCAATCTACAAAAACATTTTTGTCACATGAATCAGCTCATCTTGGATCACATGAACTTTTTCATTCGACATCATGAAAATGCCTTTAAGGTTACTGGTGTGTGTTGATGTCTTCAAAAAGGGAGACTCAGTTTGGATTTTTCCCTTTTAATTTACAGGATTCTTGAAGTTCTCCTGGTGGCCTGTATTACCACCTCAGTTGCATTTTTTAGTCCAATTTATCTTGCATATTGCAAGACACTCCCTGTGGTAAGAGAAATTGAAGAGCTCTGTTTTAGCTGAACAACAACAACAACAACAACAATAATAATAATAATAATAATAATATCTTTTTTTTAATTAAGAAGAGCACTTATTGGAACCAGCACTTATTGGAACCACTGGCTTTTTTTTTTTTTAATTAAGAAGAGCACTTATAATAATAATAATAATAATAATAATAATAATAATAATAATAATAATAATAATAATTTATTATTTATAGAGTTAACTGGCTCTTCAGATTATATAGAAACTGCCCATTTTAACTGGTTTTTATGTTGCATAGTCACGGGGCAATTGCAATGAGATCTCATCAAAGAGACTGGTTCCAAACAACCTTTATTAATTTCTTGCTGGTGGTGATTTGAGTGAAAATCAAGTCAAATGAAGGGGTTAAGTTTCTAGAAAGACCGGGGCTTTGTCGGTGGGGCCGTGAAACATGGAAATTTGGTTTTATCAAATTAGTTGATGAAGGTACTCTAAATTAAGTACCGTAAGGTCTGACAATCTGTGAGCTGATGTTTTGATAATTTTTTCTGGTTGAGTAATATTAGTGGTACTGGTAACCGTAATACTTTCTTTACAGGGTAGCAGAAATACCAGTGATACTAAAGACTATTTTTGTCAGAAAGGAGAATACAATGATATGGCAACCCTCTTCTTCACTTCGCAAGAATCGGCTATAAGGCAGCTTTTTCATCTGGATGGTAAACCGTTCTTGATTTCATTTTTGCATCAGTATTGAGCTTCCAAGTCCCAAAAGTTCTGTCAAGGTTTAGTTCTTTCTTCAGTAATGAAGTTCATGATGTCACTTGCTATACTATTTTGAATACTCAGTGGCAGTACATTCAGCTTATTTTTGTGATCTATTTTGTTCACACTCTTTGAAACAGTTTTGATTACAATGAAAGAAAGGTACGTCCCTTTTAAACTCCAAAATAATGGACTTACTTCCAGAGGAGTTTTAACAACAGTATTACATGTAAATAAGAGATGGATTAATTTTTAGTCCCTTCACCAATCAATGATCTCTTCGATCAGAGACAAGCTCAACCTGTTAGAATATTCCAGGAAATTAGTAACAATCTGCACCATAAGCTACACAATCCTTTACCTGAATTAAACAAAATTTAATGTAAGTTTCAATCTTAGAAGCTCGAAAAATTATATTCCTGTTATAAATGTAAAACCAACAGGTTAAAGAATAGTTTCTTTTACAGTGTAAATAGATTTCCAATAGACCATTATTTTAGTGTAGTTTTCTTATTTGATTTCATCCAATTCAGCTCTTGAGCTTGAAGGCTTCAATAAACTATAACTATAACTATATTATTTGTATAACTAAACTGTGGTAAAGGAACAAGAAAAGCAGTCAGCAGTGCCTACAAAATTAAAGATTTAGGGACTGCATAATGAAAATGTACTGTAGTATGTGACTTCCTCTGAATGTAAATTTAATTTTTAATGTCTGTCAAGTATCATTAAACGAGATAAGTTTCTTCTAGGTGAGTTCAGTCTGACATCACTGGGGATATTTTTCATCTGCTTTTATTTCCTGGCCTGTTGGACATATGGGGCTAGTGTTCCCAGTGGGTTGTTTGTACCTTGCCTGCTATGTGGTGCAGCATATGGCAGATTTGTAGGAGAACTATGCAGGTATAAATTTTTAATAATAAATAGAAGTTTTGTCAGATGATTTTACCTCATTTTGAATGGTCCAGCTCCGGCTTTGTGAGCCCAGTAGCATCTCCTGTGTGACTTCACCTTTTACCTTAGACACTTCGAGTTTCAAACGAAATTACAGTTTCACTGTGCTTGTTCACAAAAGAATTACACATCAGCTAGAACATTATGTGGGAGGCGCAGTGGCCTCATGGTCAGTGTGCTCGACTCTGGATCAAGTGGTCCGGGTTCGGGTCTTGGCCGGGGACATGGTGTTGTGTTCTTAATTGGGCAAGACACTTTACTCTCATGGTGCCTCTCTCCACCCCAGTGTATAGATGGGTACGGGCGAAATGCTGGGGGTAACCCTGCGATGGACTAGCATCCCATCCAGGGGGGAGTAGAAATACTCCTAGTCGCTTCATGCTACAGAAACCAGAGATACAGTGTAAGTGCCAGCCTGGACTAGCGGACTTTACCTAGAACATTATAAGTGCTGATACCTGGAGCACATTCCCTGAATGGCCTAAGATGAAGCAGCATGGCTGTATAAAGGGCTCTGAAGTGCAGTCCAGAGCAAAAACTACTTCTTACTTATTAGAAAGTGCAATACATCCACAAACAGGTGAGGATTTTAACTGAATCTCTACTGACTGAAGTGCCATCCTTGTCATAATTATGTTTTTTGACCTAAGGAAGTTGATTTCATCTGTGAGCACTAAGCACTGCAATAAATTTAAGAGAAATGATGGTAATAAGACCACAATCCATCAATGCATTGGCTATAAATGCAGGTATCCGACTGTTGACCAACAGACGACTTGGTGCAATCAAAACTATTTAAAATAATTATGATTATTTCTGTACATTGTTTTGTTACTTAAGACTGGTGTTAAGTCTCTGCTTACGAGCCAGACGGCCCATCAGGCTTATCTCTGGTTTCCGTAGCATGGGCGACTAGGAGTATTTCTACTCCCCCCTGGATGGGATGCTAGTTCATCGCAGGGTTACCCCCAGCATTTCGCTGGTACCCATTTATTCATCTGGGTGGAGAGAGGCACCGTGAGAATAAGTGTCTTGCCCAAGAAGACAACACAATGTCCCCGGTCAGGACCCAAACCCAGACCACTCAATCTGGAGTCGACAACTCTAACCATGAGGCCGCCGCGCTTCCCACTTAAGACTGGGTAAGCCATTATTTTGATTGTTCAGTAGTTAAGGCACCAGCCAACTGATAAGTCACTTGGCACTAATATATGCCAATTTTTTGGCTCATGCATAGTGCCCTGAATGGGTTATGGATCAGTTCACTACTAGTAATAATATTTTAAGTTGTATCAATTGATTTTTATTGCAGGATGCTTGGTTACCAGCACACCTATCATGGAACATTTGCACTGATAGGTGCTGCATCATTCTTAGGTGGAGTTGTGCGGATGACCATTAGTTTGACTGTGATTCTCATAGAATCAACAAATGAAATTAGTTATGGCTTGCCTATCATGATCACACTAATGGTTCGTATATTTTTTTAAATAGAAATCGTTTGTAAAAAAAGTGTCTGACATGCAGAATTTTACAATAATTGTTCTTTTTAAAATGCACTTTTTAATTGAAAGGCCTGCTGCTGTTTAATAAAGGCACTTGCAGGTAATTTCAATTGACAAACAACCATGGATGCATACAGAGCAGTGTAGAAAAAATTGCACAACAGAAAACCTCTTAAAAGTCGTTTTTCTCTGGTATTTTGCATGTTTGTCTCTCTTGTTTTTGGGATCCTAATCCTTTATTGACAAAAAAAGATAACAATTAATGTTTCGCATGTACCTTTTTTTTTTTCAAGTTAATTAATTAAGCCTTGTTTTTTTGGTTATGGTTTAGGATTTATAAATTATACCGAACATATCACAAAGTTTCATGACTGTTTACATTATTCTTTCTGTAGGGTGAGATTGGGCTTCAGCTTGTAAAGGTGCCTCAGGCAGCTGCTATCAGTCCATATTATTTTTGATCTCACCCACCCACCCACCCAACCCATGCATGTATGACAAGAGGACAGACCACAACACTGGGGTCTCTCCCCTAACTCTTCACGAAAAGTGTGTTGGTTCTGTAACGTCCCACAGTGTAGACAAACAGGAAAGGTTGCGAGACGGGGCCTATGATTTATAGTCATTATCCAAGAAGACTTGAAAGTCTAACTATTTGCGGGTGTGGTTACAAAGGGAACACTTTCTGCTCTGAGTTATCTTAAGGCCCTGAGTGTTGGTCCAGCCTAAGTTGAACTTGCAACCTCCCACATGGCAGCCCGGTGCTCAGCCAACTGAGCCACTGGTGCTCCTTTTTGATTGGTAATATGACTGTACAAAGAGTACTACAGGATGTCTAGACAAATTACCGTAAGTTTCAGCTTCTAACCCTTGACTCCTGAACCATCCCTCATTGACGAGTAAAATCGCTTGGTTTTGCAGAGTAAAATTCGATTAAATCTCACTCCCAGGGGTCAATGAGTTAAAGAGGACGTCGATGTAGAGGTTGTTAACCCAGTGACTCCTGAACTGTAACCCATTGATGAGTAAAAATCATCTGGCATTAGACAGAGTAAAATCTATTAAATAAAGTCAGTGGTCAAAGATCAATGGGTTAATGTGCATTGTGTTCTGTCCTGTCTTCACCGGAGATGGCTTTATAATCTCTGAGATGACTATAAGGACTCTCTTAAGTGCAATCCTGTTCAGATACACGCGTGTTTAATTCCTGTGATGTTTAGTACATTAATTTTACCTTTTAATACTTTTTTTCTTGTATATTTTTACTAGACTGAAAGGTCTTAGACATGATTCTTACTTGACTAAATTCAGCTATTGATGACAAAATTGTTTTAATTCAGTGCTCCTAACCTTTTGTTTTACCCAGGTTGCCAAGTGGTCAGGAGATCTTTTTAATGAGGGACTCTATGACATTCATGTGAAATTAAAAAGTGTTCCTCTACTTGAGTGGACAGTACCTCAAGAAATGTACAGGTGAGAACACATAGGGAATACAGATTTTACCCTTCCTACTAAATACACTGTCATGTTCCTTTTACTGTAAGCACTAGAATTTGATTCCCAAACCATACAAGGCTGCAGATCAGATGTTTCAAAGGGGTTGACTGCAGACTTGCATTTGGTTCTTTTCACAGCATCTTCCCATAGTATTAACCTTCACCTCTTACAACCTTCCATATTGTTACACTTCCTTATAATATTATTTGTACGTTTCCACTGTTAATGCTGTGACTTTTTTTCTGACTTATAACAGATTAAAGGCATCTGACATCATGGAGTCTTGCTTGTCATACATTTATCCTCACACAAGGGTCCACTCAATTGTTGGAATTTTGAGAACTACAGCACACAATGCGTTTCCTGTTGTGACTGTTGACAAACCAGTTCAACATAATGTTCAAGAAGACAACTTTCAAAGCAACTTCAATTTTTCATTTAATGAGCGTTTTGCCCGCAGTTCTACCCTTCCCAGTTTAAGAAGTGAACAGAAGTTGCTGCAGCATGTTTCAAGTGGTGAAGACCGCATGTTACGCCCCAAAAGGGGTAGAACTAGTTCCGATTTAATTTTGCAGAATGAACATCTGGATATAAAGAGAAAAAGAGTTCAAAGTGAAAGTGAAAGAGACTATTTAACAGATTCGTCCTCTGTTCCTGAGCTGCCCAGTTTTATTGACAGAGGGATGAGGAGAATACATTTTAAGGATGAGGGTAAACAAAAGGAATAACTAAGTAAATTAGTAACAGTAATATTAGTTGTAATAATAATAAATAATAAAATAAATGGAGAATTTTTGTTGTGACCTATCTAATATATCGTGAAAGAAATGTAGATATTTGAAGTGTGGGCGGTAGACAAAAAAGAGAATTAAATAATTCCATTTCCCATGAAAAGACTCAGTGAAAGAAATGATCCATTTTTTTCATTGAATCCTTTCACAGGAACACATGAACCCGACAAATTGACTTGCTGTCAACTGTGTGGCTTCATACATGTAGCTCAGTTGGTATAGCACTGCACCGGCAATTCGCGCAGGTCATGCGTTCGAATCCTGAAGCCCGAAACCACTTGAATTTTTGCTAAAAGTGAAGAAAAGCTCACATGCAGTCGGTCGACTGTCAGCCAGCAGATTACCAACATCTTTCTTTGACTTTAATACCGACAGGTTACCGCCAAGCTACTGACATTCGGCCAACAAAACAGTACGCAAATGTTTTGCTACTAAAATGACAAGCTACTCTCGTCTTACATACTTTCCATAATCCTTTGTTTTGCTTCAAAAATATTGCCAGGGGTCTATAAGAGACAATATTGCGTAAATTTTCCAAGTAAATGCAAGGATAATAATATTATTTCTCTATTTCCTTTTAGTAAATTTTCAGCTCCGACTATTGCATTTCTAGCTTTTTGATTGGCTAAAAAACTCCGACTATGAGGCAATAGTCGAAGTTTTATGTCATATGGAAAATAGTGCGCCAAGATGCTCTTTCCGGGCGCTTTGTAAAATTATTGTGGAAATAAAAATCGGCAGCAAAACCCGGTTTGAGAATTTACTAATTAAAAACAATTATTCCATTCGCCCTTGTTGGATATGAAGTGATTATAACCAACGAGTGCTATGCGCTCGTTGGTTATTTTATCACTTCATATCCAACTCGGGCTCATGGAATAATTGTTTTATGTATCAAGATACAGAGGTATCTTTTAATCTTCTAATCAATGCATGCTGAGTGGCCCTTTTAATGCCTTAAGGGCCTCCTTTCCTTGGCAAGAATAGAAAACGTTGGTGCTACTGATCAAGTTACGAGTCTTGTGGGTTACTAGTTTGTTCTGAGGCAAGGGTACAGAGAGAGTGCCAATGCTAATATTGCTTGTAATCATGCCATGCTGAGTTTCAAGTGATGCACTGGCATCCTTAACCAGAGACTAAGTAGTGAAACAAATTATTCCTTCAATAATAATCAGCACATTTTGTTGATCCCATTCAGAAGGGACACTGAAAAACACAGGCTGCAGACTGTGCAGACCGTCTGTAAAATGAAAATTCGGTTAGCCTGAATTAGGCCTAAATAACATTCAGGCCTGTTTACGGTTAGCTCTCAATAATAGTGAGGGTAACGCCATATTTTACCCCTGGTCTGCACGGTCTGCACAGTCTGCGTTTGGGGTGACCGCCTTCAGAAGGACAGTGGGGGACTGGGCACTATAGCAATGCAGGTCACTCCTTTGTGCAAACTTGCCCTGTCAACGGCTCACAAATCACTAAGAATACTTTGTCTACTTTAAATCAATTGTTACTTTAACTCATCTCACAGGTTTTCCTGGCAGTGCTGAAAGACACTCTGAGGAAGATGAACCTCAAGGCTTAATGTTCCATGGGATAATTCTCAGGTCACAACTGGTAACTCTGCTAAAGAAGAGAGTTTTTTACTCTGAAAATAGTGAGGTTGGTAATATGTACTGTAAAAGTAATATTACTATTATGTAGGATGACAGTTGCTGTTAGTGAGAAGTTTTAAGTAACGAATTTGTAGAAGTAAAGGACGGTGCAAAGTTGTATTTTGGACCTTAAATAGAGTGTGGATTTTTTTTTCACTGAAGTTTAGACTTAATTTATGCCAGCCAAGACCTTAGTTTTCTTAACCACTCCTGATAATGCATCTATCAAAGGGGGCATATGTGGCGCATTTGACTTTTCAGAACTTTTTTTTGGTCAAAATCCCCACTGTGGGGCCCCAAAATTCGGGCAAATCAGATCAAATATCCCCACCTTGGGGAGGTAATATCCCTGTTCTACAGGCGCTCGTAATCTGTAAGAGAGGCATTCTGCTAGTCAATGGAAAGAAAATATTTGATAGAATTCCAACGCTTAATTGATTCTCTGACGAATAGCGAGTCGATAATTAATATCAACAATCCCCACAAAGTAAGGTGTTCCATCAATTTATATTGAAAATGAGTAGTGAGAAGTACATGACTTTGTAGTGTTTTTGTATAAAATCTTTCAGCGTTTTAGCCGCGCTACTTCAATTCCAAGATGGCCTGCGCACAGACGAGTACGTGGGACAATGTGACTTAATGGTCCAATTCCTCCACGCAAAGAAAGCAAACGTCCCCACCCTGGGACCCAGATTCTTAGTCAAATTCTCGAGGGTGGGGAAGGCAATAGAGGTCAAATGCCCCACATATGCCCGGGGTTCCCCCTTGGGCTTAACATATTTGATAGATGCATAACATTTAAAGCAACAAAAATGTCAATGGGCACGAGGGGAGCAGGACTGGCGCAATGGTGAGAGCACTCACATTCCATCAATGTGGTCGGGGATCAACTCAACCCCATAACTACCGTATGTGGGTTGAGTTTGTTGGTTCTGGATTCTTCTCTGAGAGGTTTTACCCTGGGAACACCGGTGTTCCCCTCTTCTCAAAAACCAACATTTGATTTGATTTGTTCTGATTTTAGTTAGTTTGTAGTCTCCTCAATAATTATTAGAAGAGCACTCTTGCTCGGCTAAATAACCTTGAGACTCAAATAAAGTGATTATTATTGTTATGATAATTATAACAATAATAATCACTTTTATTACTAATAGTTATTATTACCAAGAACGTCATTGGATAGATACATATATACATGTATCTTTTCTTATTTCTTTGATGACTGTCAACTGTCCTGGAATTAAATTGATATAAACAGCATTGATCATTAGAGAGAAAAGAAAAAACTGTTGTATGCTCACATCATCCAGGCACATACATGTAACCTCAAATTCAGTCGTTTCATGTCATTTTTTGAGTTTGATGGCAAAGAA
>NC_090888.1:2650753-2663253 GCF_036669925.1 Montipora capricornis | reverse complement strand
TTTGAAGCGGTAGCTGTTTTAATATCTTTCTTTGCGTAAACCGGCCTAAGTTAGCCTTAATCATTTGTTGTTATTAATTAAACACGTTCCTTGCAACGCATGTGCCAACTCATGATATAGCCTTCTTTGTAAAAGAAAATCAAAGACGAGCTTAATTATATATATATCATTTACGTGCCACGTACATAAGAAAACTTTAAACTTTAGATAAAATGCCAGAAAATAAACGAACCTGGACCACGGATATTTTGGTGCAGACATCACAAAATTGTTTTTTGCAGCCATCGCAAAGAGGGTAGATTACAACTGCGTGAGACGAACAAAGAGATACGGAACGCGGTTCATCGTCTCCGCACTTTCGACAACGATACCCACATTTCGTGCAACAGAATTTGCCACAAAACCCGTATTGACACTGTAAAAGCGACCACTCTGGAACAATCCGACCACAATCTTCACATTCCCCAAGGAAACCGTCCTGAAAATCAAATGTTTCGCTGAAAAAATAAGGAGCGGAAAGTTCCACGTTCATGGCGGAAGGTATCGTAAGACCGTTTGTTTACAAACAAACTCAAAATTTCCGGTGAAGCGCCAATAAATTGCGCCAATATTATTTCTTTCGGATTGGCTGATTTCTGGCCCTTTTATTGGCTAATCTTTTTCGATATGCTTTAATTTGATTGGATAGATTTTGAGATAAAGACTATTGAAGATGGCGGACAGAGGGGGAACAGAAAATGAGAAAGAGCTCACTGCAAAGCAGCGGAAAAATAGAAGAAAGAGAGAAGCTGCCAAGCGCAACAAACAAGAGCAAAAGGTGTGCCAAAGTGAGCCACGCAAAAAAGTTAATAATATTGTAAATAAGAGCATTTTTCTCTTGTATAGGAGTCAGCGGAAATGGTCACCGAGACAAAACTTGAAAATATAGATGGAACAAAATCGCCAGAAACTAGCGAGGTAACAACTTTTGGCGTCTTATTTTTATCATCTGTTCTTTTCATTGTTTGCTAATGCAATTTTTTTTCTTTTCTCCTTAGAAAAAATTTCATAGTGAGCTAAACTGGTGCATAGAACAGCTTGAAATGAGTCTTGCTTTTAAAAAACCAGACAAGAAACAAGGTAAATTGAACAATTTTTTGCATTTTTATGGTCGACAGGAAGTGAATAATTTCACGCAAGCTGATACAACCGAACATTGACAATGTTACATGAGATTCTGAACTTGAGCATGCAATAGATTTCTGCGATGCTTTATATATTAAAGCTTACATTTTCGTCAACGAGGATGTAGATAGTGACGATTTTTTTTTGCTGATGATAATTGAAATGTAATTTATTTTTATGTGTCATTAATGAATTTTTTTATGAGAGCGGAAATGGTGTGTCGGATGGTGTTATGTGGATTATGTTTAACACAATCCACATAACACCATCCTCTTTTTTTATCTCTGTTTAGGTCATCAGACCGACTGAGACGACGTAGTTGAACCATTTTTCAGTTTTAATAATTCTTTTAATCTGAAAAATGAGCATGATAACAGCATAGACAAAACCATATCATAATTCTACAATAACATCAGCCAACCTTTCAAGCTTTCCGCCATAATCGATTTTGGGTTTACGTCTTGTTGTTTCCAGGCTCCACGGCAATGATGCTGGAGTACCAGGCCTCCAATTCCGAGACATTTCTTGTGATTTATTTTTACGTTTTTTTTTTTCAATCGGACGGGCCGACCCAATATCAGGAAACGCATTCGACGCTAAACGAGAAAAAAAGGGGATGGCCTTATTGATTATATTGACAATAATTATTGAAATCGGAACGTGTGAGAGACAGCTAAAGGAAAAAAAGGGAAAGAAAAAAATGTCAATGTAATCAAACGTTTTGGAGAGAAAGTAAATGTGAAGTTTGGGCTAAACTTCAGAATACCTGTCCACTTATTAGCATTTGAATAGGGTGTTTTGTTATCTAAGTCTTGCTCTTAAAGAGCAGAAGGCAATATGCAAATAGGTGGATGAGGATTCTGAAGTTGCTCCGAAGTTTGTAAAGGTCAGCGTGACCTAGGTGTACTCCATGAGCTGCACAGTACAATTATTGTTTGGATTTGTTGATATAATCACATGCACAAGGAAAAACTTACACCCATCTCCTTGTTCGATGTTCTTGTACTGACTTCTGAAAAGTCAGGTAAACTGTGTACATTTAAAATAAACTGTTCCCAGTCTTATAACAGTCTTAAGCTAATTAAATTAAATGGTATTTCTGTTACTCTTTTATAGCTGAGGTTGTTCACCGCCATTTAAGATCTCTGAAGTCTCCCAAGACACCACTGGTGAGAGATGTGTGCTTTAGCTATCATAGCTAATCCTAGTTTACAGCGACAAAAATAAATAAAATAAACTTACTTTTACTGCTTCACCTTTCATCCTTGTGTCGATATGAGGCATTCTAGTTTTGAAATTTGCTCCTACCTTCATCATAAACCCTACAAATCGTTACGTAGACTGAGCTTTCGAATTATGAGTTTGGGTCACATATGCTTGTAACTGGACCAAATAAAGTTCACTACCAGTGTATAATTTTAACACAATGGGCCATGTTGAGTACTAAGGGGTTGAAAACGTTTGTTTTGCCCCACCAAAACTTGTTCCTAAGCATTTCAACTGGAGGCTTGGGGTGCAAAATGTACTGTCTGTGGCCAATATGGCCTCCTCGCGAATAAGGCCCAAGTGTTAAAATTATACACTCAGTCTGGTAGTGACCTTTATTTGTCCATTTACAAGCACAGGCAACCCAAACTCATAATTCGAAAGCTCAATCAACGAAACAATTTGTAGGCTTTATAATGAAGGATAGGGGCAAATTTCAAACCTAAGCCCAGAATGCCTCAAATCGACACAAGGACACAAAGTGCTGTAAAATTATGTTTATTTTATTTATTTTTGTCGCTGTAAACTAGGATTAGCTGATTTTTTCAGCATTTCATATTTCCCATATAAATCCTACAAATCGTACGTTGACTGAGCATTCAAATTATGAGTTTGGGTCACCTGTGTTACAAGCTGATCTTTTCTTGACATTTCTTATAGCCAAGGAAAAGACAGCTCATGTTTACACTTTTTGGAGACTACAGGAAAAAGATGCAGGAAGATCAAAAGAAGCAGAGACAAGGTTTTCAAATTTTTTTTTTAAAGCGAAACAAAGTGATTGAACGGTATCATCTTGAAAGGAATAATGGTAATAGTTACTGTATCAACTTATTTTAAAAATCTTTTCATTTGTTTTCATGTCTTCAAGATGCAATTAAATTAAAACCCAAGCTGACATTAATCAAGAATGAAGACCAGAAAAGCATATTTGTCAAAGTTTGCCAAACGAAATCTGAGGATATAGATGCACAGGTCAGCTTGATAACTATAATTATTTCAGAAGTATTGTTTACCATACTATAATATATCACACTTTTTGGTACAAGTTTGCATGAAATTTTGGGAAAGCTTTATAAAGCGCACCTGAAAAGCAACTGCCTGTAATATCATTGTAGGCAGTTGCTTTTAGAGCAGAGAGAAAGGATCTTAAATGTCACTTTGCTTCCAAAGCTGAGGATTGTGCACCATGCGAACAGAGCCTCAGTCTCTAAAAAAACACAGTTTTTCCATAGAGTTTTGGGTTAAAACAATAATGTGACTGGAACGTTGGTAGCTTAGTAACCAGGCATAAGATCAGAGGCGAAGATGGAAAACTGGACACCAGAAGCAGCCTTTTCAAATGTTCAAGCAGATAAGCTGCACCTCTGATTTCTTGCAACGATTTTTGAAAAAAGGTGCGGCTTATCTGCGGGTATTTATGGTACTCAATAAAGACTTGACACAATTTCTGCAGAATCCTTTCTTTCTCATCAAGTTAAGAAAGGCTCTGCTGGCAGGGTGAGGATTGTGCTATTCTGGTTCAAAGTACCATGATAGACTTACTTTGCTGCACAGACGATAGACAATAATAATATTATTATTGTAGATTTTGACTGCTATTAATGGAGAATCAGCAGTGACAGACTAGTCAAACTACATGTACTTTGCCTCGGTAAGAGGCTAACACCCTGAGAAATTTCTCTAATGTGTTTGGTCAGTCTCATACCACGAAAACCGCCAATCTGTGGAATGGGCCTGAATTATTGAGTGACTGTCCAGCCCACCTCAGTTAAACATTTTAATGAAATTCCTTTCCCACAGCGTGAGCAGTCGCCAACTTTTGCCGTCAAGGTGTACCGGAACAACCAGTCAACAATGGAAATAGTCATTTTCAAACTCATGAGTCAAGGAGGGAAATGCAAAAAAAATAAATTGTTCTTGTTCAGCAAACAGGTTGCAGCTGCAACCATCAGACTTGCTGTTACTTCAAGTGCAAGAAAAGTTCCGTGGCCTGAAAAGTAGCATCGAACTATTTACAAGCAGAAGTGGGCAGGGCAGTGACTCAGTAATTTTAGTCTGATTCCACAGATTGGTGGTTTTCGTATTTTATATGGGTTATTGAACAAGCGTGAGGTCAAGATGGCTGGATATTGGCCTCGTTCTTTTCTTGCATGTTTATGGACCTCGACTTCGTCTCGATATTGACCAAGTTCTTTTTTTGCATATACACAGACAAGAAGAGAACAAGGCCAATATCCAGCCATCCTGACTGAATTATATGGGATAAAACACCAAAAATTGATCTTTGATCTTGCAGGACCAAGCAAGTAATCCCGAGCAGGCAGTATAGCTCCATCTTGCCCGCTTGGGTAGCCAATCACAGGGCTAGTCATATAATAAAATCGTTTCCAAACCTAACCTCATCCTAACTGTAACATCTTAGCCTTGCACTAACTGGGTTGAACACTGGACATTACTAGCAAAACCACAGGTTACTTGAATACTAAATTCCACTCAGCTTTCATGCCCATTTATATTTCTCATTTTCCAATAAGGAGCTGTGTTAGCATTTATAATAGTTGGTTCAATTATTATTGCTCTAAACAGAGCATGGCTTACTTTCCTAAAAACGTATATGTCACATTGGCTTCTTTTGCATCCCATGGCGTTTATCGTGAACAAACTGAAAATCAGCATTTTACATATTTTGTTAGTGTTCATGCAAATTTCAGTG
Organism: Montipora capricornis; assembly: GCF_036669925.1. Classification (NCBI taxonomy): domain Eukaryota; kingdom Metazoa; phylum Cnidaria; class Anthozoa; order Scleractinia; family Acroporidae; genus Montipora; species Montipora capricornis. The sequence continues at coordinate 2,658,110 of NC_090888.1, read as the reverse complement.
TTAAGGATTCTGTTTGTGGTGATAACATCACGTGTTTGCAGAGGAAAAAACCTATAGGATTGTAAGTCTGGAAATGATTTACTGCATGTTTCCTGTCCTGAATAAGTGCCAATTGCATAATCCAGTAACTGTTATCTTAGGATAAGATCTAATCTGATTTTCTTGCAGAAAGACAAAGATGCATCACTGGAAACTAATCATTGGCAATTTTGCAAGTCTGACAATAATTTCAGATTTGATTTTGCTAACAATGCTGATCAAACATCATCTTAATGTTGTGTTACCTGATGAAGAGTCATGGTGAAAAGGAAGTTCAGTCCTCTTTTATTTTCCTTCATTTTACTGTCAAACTTCAACATCCTATACAGTGGACGATCCAGCTAAAGTAAATTGTACTTTCGAAATATGAAAAAAAAATGTTGTTGAGGGGCATGTGTGACTGAAAACCACTGTAAAATGTGCAGCCTGTTATCACATGGTAAAATCTGCGACTCAAATGTACAAAAGCCCCAAAAAGACCTGGACAATCAGCCAAGCACAAACACAGAGGTTTAAGATAATTATTGGCAACTTTTATTATTTGTATTTATATTATTTTTAAGATCAAGGGAATAAAAGATCAACTATCGGCACTTTTATAACTCTCGTTACCTGTACAACTCTCAAAATACATTGTCCTCATGTGAACACAAGTTGTCCATTCTCAATGCAGGCAATGCACAGGTTAAGGGAAAGCTTATATGTCAAGCATTATTTATCTATTTATAAAATATTACCTTTTCGTCCATACCTGTATGCTGTGCTGAATATTCTGACATTAGTGACTGAGGCAAACTGAAACAAACCTTCATCTTCAAAAAGGATGAAAGTCTTATTTTACTGGCATTATCAACTATGTACATGTAAGTAAGAGAACTTGCTTGCTTTCGTGATTTAGAGGATTATCGAAATGGACTCTTAGTGCAACAAAATTTCGTTCACTGGTAGACCCAGCACAAGTTAATGCAACAAAAGTTTCCTATCCCAGCTAATAATCCAGTACTTCCCAAGGAACTACTACAGGTAAAATAAATAAAGCGTGACATGATTTTGAAAAAAGAAAAACCTCAAGGAAAACAAAATGGCATGTAAATACTAACTGCCAAATGCCCGAACCGAAATGAATGATTGTGTATCTTAACCTCAGAATAGATTTTGGATCAATTCAATAGATCTTTTAAAGGTACCCTAAGCTTAACTACTTAGAAACCAAATTTATGTTGTACTGGTATATGCACTGTTGTTCGTCAGGCTTATGCTCGGTAAAATTTGCGTAATGTGACGTAAAAGTAAAATCGGTGAAATGTGAAATAAAATATGAATGAAGCTTCAAATTACAATAACGGTGCTTGAGCATTTTCTTTCCCACGAAAGAGTCCTTCTTGCAAGCTTGGTCTCTTTGTTTTCTTCGGCTGGAAGGAGAGCGTGTTTCCTTTCTTTACTGCTTCAGTCATATCAACTGAATTTCTTTGAGCCAGTGGAGATCTTGGAATGGGAGCCACCTTGTCTGAAAAAAGCTTTTGAGGAAGAGAATGGCGTCGACCGGAAAGCCTTCGCTTTCGCCTGAAATCGCTCGGGCTTGACGTTTTCTTGAGTAATCGAACCGTGTCTTTTTTCGAGAGCGATGCTCCAGGCGACCCAGGGGACACTGCGATTTCGCTCAGGAGTTCGTTGATCTGAGAGACATTTGGCGATGGTGGTTCTTGTGGAATAGATGAGTCGATCTCTTCGCTACCACTTTGAACTTCATCCTCTTCGGTAGACTCTTCGTTCTTTTCCTTATCCTCAACATTTGTCGTCGATCCTAAACCTTTCTTAGTCACAGCAACAGTTATTGGAGTACGTTGCAAAAGAAACCCAGGTGATCTTGGGTCTTCAACATTTATTAGTCGGTTCTGTGGAGACTCTTCGTAAGATTCCAAATGAATCGGAGTTCTCTGTCCTTCAGGAAGTGGTGAACGAGGATCGGGAATTTGAAGTCTTGTCAGCCGTTTATCTATGGCTTGAGGTGTTTCTGGAGGCAGTTCGGACCATTGTTTACTTTCAAAGGCACCCATGTTGGCGTTTTTCTCACACAAATATAAGAAGGGCAAAATTTGAAAAATCCTTGCTCGAGCTATTACAATAGCTCTGCGTTGCTCTCTCGTTTGAATTAAACGATCAAAGGTTCGAAATTTTTAAATGCCCCGGTTCTGCGTGGCTGGTAACCAATCAGATTTATGTTATTTCAGAAGCCGCAGACCAATAGATTCAATGACTCATCTGGACAAGAATGTACAGTGAAGGTACAGCATTTTTTTTTTTGGAAATCTAAATGTGAAGGGGAGCTGAAGGTTTTCAGCTACAACAACTTCATTATGGATTATGTACCGGTATTTCCCACCCAAGTATTTTACTTTCCGTTTTTTTATTTTGTTGCAGTTTCTTCTTGTTGAGCAGACGATGAAACCGTTACGGAAAGATACCGATCGCGATCGAGTCGATCGATAGCAGTTTTTTGACGCTTTGATATTGGCCAGACGTCCTATCATGACCCGACACGCAAAACAAAATCGTTTGTTTTGGTTCCTCGAAGAAAGACGTAAGGCAATAATTTCGTATTGTACTTCTTGATGGGTACCTCTTCCTGGACATTCCTCTAAAGCATGTGGATATGTAAAAAAAAATTCAGCTGACAAATAATGGCGTGGAAAGAGTGATCTGATTCGCCGATTAATTTCTTATTTAATGAACACAAAAAGAACCACAAAAAGCTAGTCAAAAAGTAGTTCTTGAGTGGGGTAGAGAGAGGAGCGTTTGTGGGCACCATGGTTACAACACGCGCTGAAAAACAAACCGCGTATCCAATGAACAGTAAAAGTCTACCCCACTTGGCAAACATTTCAATCGAACGACTTTTGTTTATGTTAAAGAGGCTTGTTTCGAGATTACACCTTACTATGACTCCATATCCTAACAGTCAACGTGGCAATGAACTGCGGGTAAACGAGATGGAAGACTGCAAAGAGGAACACGCTAAGGGAAGTGAAGTTATAGAAATTCGATGTGGAAATGACGAGAAAGCAAAGAAAGGCGATAGCTTGCAGGAAGCTTTCAAGAAATTCCGCAAGGAACGACAGGTAATTTGACAGATTCCGACTATGTAGAGTCTCTGCTGTAATTTTCCCGAACATTTGACATTCAAATTACAGAGACTAAATTGTAATGCCTCATTCACACCAAAGTTAATTAAAGGCTCTTTTAGTTAAACTCTCAAATTGTCGTAATGTTATTTTTTAAATCATGTACCGTATACTGATTTTTTGTTGACTTCAAAGTTTATTACTGATCAGCGCATATTACAGCAGTAATTAAATTTCAACTTACCTGAATCTTGTGTAAAAGCAAGTCCCATCTTTTTTTTCTTCGACTGGTTTCTTTTTTGTTAAACCCAGTTTAGTTAAACATGCCAAGTTGGTGTGAATGGGGTGTCTGACTATTATTCTGGAGGACAATTAATTATTTTAAAGTTTAATTGATATTTTTCAGTGAAAGAGTTGCTCTTTAATCCAGCTTGATTCACCTCAACTTTTCCATTCTTCTAGTACTTCTAGTGAACTTTTACGAAGCAACATTTCAAATTTATCACTATTTTTACAAATTTGTCAGTGTTCCAATGCAAGCAACCATATTTTTGCATTTATGTTGTGTCTTGCAGAAAGCAATTTGTCTGTCCAAACAAGTCAGTGAAGAGTCAATACAGTGGAGAGCTGATCCGAAAAGAATGAACAATTTGAGAATGAGATTTGTGGAGCAATGTAAACAATATTTTGGAGTACCATATGCAAAGAAATATCAGGAACCTGGAAGTAAGATGTTCTTCTGTCAATTTAATTGCCTTAGTGTCTTGATCTTGCATCATCTTGAGCATCAGTAAATCTTCTTAACTTTAACAACTCACACTTCTGCCACTTTTCTAAAGTAAAGACTCTGCATATGCAGGGACCTTCCTGATGGGGGAGTTGAACTTTTGAATTCATTATAAGCACAGTTTATTTCCCAGAGGGCTAGGGGCTACGGGTGTATACCTTTGAAATTATATCCTTGTTGTATGCTTCCTCCAGCTCCTGAATACAACTCACCTTTGTTTCTTGATTGCTGTGGTTTGATAAGAAGAGTGCTTCGAGATCTTAAGGAAGACTTTGGCTTTGTAATTGGACCATGGAATCAAGCTTACATGGTAAGAGAGCAATATTAATCAACTGAGTAAACTAAAAATAACGGAGGTGGCATCATTAAATCCAATTATTATTAGCATTGTCCCCTTGCATGATGTTGTATCCTTTGTTTTATGTGTTGTTGCAAAATGATTAAAATTAATGTACATTAATAATACAATACATACTTAATTGACCGCTCCCCATAGAGGCTTTTCAGGGCCAATGAAACAATCAACTAATCAACCAACCATATGTGGTTGTTCTACATCGGCTTTTCAGGGCCAATGAAACAATCAACTAAACAACAGAACACAACAACAACAATTGTTAAGAATCCCAACTGGCCGGAGGCAAACCAGTTGGCTATTTACAAGTGCAGCTGGGAAGTTGAACCAGGGACTACCAGGATCAAATTCAACGAGTGGTCAGGGCGGGTCTTGAACCCGGGATCTCTGGATCTCAAGGCAAGCGCCCTAACCACTGGGCCACACTTGTGCCTCCTGCTTCAGTCCCTGCCCACCCTTTCAGAATTCCCTTCAGCACTTGATGATTAGGGAGGGGACGAGAATCCATAACTGTAAACTTTATATAGACTGCCTTTTACCCCCAGAAACCTTTTTCCAACAGGGAGGAATGTGGTTATTATTTTTAAAGCTTAAATGAGCTGTATTACCTCTGTCAATTACTCATCTGTTTGCACACTTTGTTTCTCTGCAGTTTGACACTCTTCCCTTGGATGTTGAGAATACAGCTGATTTGAAGCCTGGAGACCTTGTGTTTGTTTCAGGGATTTATCATAACCCAAAATGTATGCTTTGTTAATAAAAATGATCATATTATAATCAATTAGACAGAATTTAAGTTTCAGTGCCAAAGCATAGTTAGTAATACATTAACTGCTTAATTTGGTAACTTTTAATTGAAGGGTTGATAATCTTCATGTTTGATTTTGTGTGTGTTTTGGTTGTTTTTTGTTGAATAAAATCCTTTTTTTTAGCCTTTTTAAGCACCACTGTCACCCATAATGCACTGCACACTGTGAATACTTTTTCTGAATTTCTTGCAACAAAAAATTATCCAAATATCTGGTTGTGAAATTCAATGTGCTGATTTGCCTGAGTATGTTCACCTTAAAACAAATGACTGCTATGACTTTTGGGGGAATGTGGGCCTTAATTAAAAGTTGATGTTGCATATTAAACGTCATGTTAAATGAGGAAATGTTGCAGGTTCTTTGCAAATATCATTATGTAGTCTTTATAGTCTTCTTTGCTGTCTGCCGATGTAGTTTGATCAATGTGTGACTGTGCATGTGTTTGGTAACAATGGATTTTTCTGCCTTCTCCCTTCCAGCCAAAAAGCAGCGTCACAACATGGTCCATGTTGAAGTGTGGGCAGGAAATGGAGACAAGACCATTGGTGCAAGATGGCAACGTGGAAAGTAAGAAAATTTTAAACAGAATATTCACATTCAATGATAATTTCCAATTTTTTTATGACAATGATCAGCCATGTAGTTATTAAAAACATAGCCCCTGATAGTTTTTTTTTTAATTTTAATTTTATTAGCTTTGTGACCAAACACTACAAGAATACAATATGAGATAACAGAAAATGAAAATACAAATAGATACATGGACAGGGATACCACAACAGCTACTGCAAGGCCAATTACTGCTGACCCGCGCTTTAAAACGGATGACTTTACATTACACATAAAAACTTATTAGAATAAATAATTGATAACACTTAAATAGTAACAGCATATGATATTTGTAGCAAGGTTTCTGTCTATGTTGCAATTTGGGCAGATAGATTTCCATGTTTTCGGTGTTTTATGGTCATAATTTACAGAAAGAGCAGTAAAGAAATACTGTTCAAAGTAAAGCATTGCAAAAAGAAGCAATATCAGAGTAGCTACTACTATCCAGACAGTTAGTAAGAACGTTCCATGTGCGGGTTGATCTGACCAAAAAGACTTTTGAAAAGTGGTGGTTATACACGTACATTTACGGTTGAGAATTGCACTGAAGCTTAAGACATTTTGGATCTAGTAGGCCGGGCAGAGCGAATTTTAGGTGAAACTGATTGGTCAAAGTCAACAAGCCTGTTAACTATAATCTTAAAAAAGAAAATTAAGTCCAAATACTCATGCCAGTATGTTTAATAATGGCAAATATAGGTTCAGTTTTAAAAGTCTGTCCTTGTAAGCTTGTTCACAGTGGAACAGTAGCCCTAGCATGAATTTGGTAGCTCGTCTCTGGATCCGCTCGACTTGTGGAATCTGCTCCTTCATCTGCAGGGGCCCACACTTGGGTTGAGTATCCAAGGAGTGGTCGGACGAGAGCGAGCTACATGGTGTGTCTTATTCTTGCATTCCTGATAGTTCTTGAACTTCTCCTGACGAATCCTAGTGTCCTATTAGCCCTGGAACATGCTTCAGAGACTTGTTTGGACCAGGAGAGATTGTCTGATATCCAGATCCACTGTGAAATGTTTTGGCAACCTTGTGGCGGGACAAGTTGCAAGGCTGTTGCCTAACAGGAGCCCGGTAGCCTGGGGCTCCCAAAGAATAGGTCTGGGCGCCTTTAGTTAATTTTTCACAGCAACACCTTTCACTTCACATGTTGGGCTCCTAAGTTCTCAGCTTTTAGCTCTAAGGGCCCCTTTAAAATTTTCTTAGGCAGCAGCCTTGAGTTGCATGAAGCATTTCACAGTGTAACATACCCTGCAACGACCAAAATCGTTGTGAGACAAGTACAAAAAGTAGAACTTAATTCTACTTTCGGCAATAGCTCTTGCAACTTGTCTCACAACGATTTTTCATAGACAAGTGTAACAGGACCTTTAGGAGTTAAAATTAAATGTGTTAGCTTTTAAAAGTCTTAAACTTCTTCTGCACACTCAATTCCTGAAAGTATATTAAAAAGGTTAGAGAGTTTTAATTAGCATATAGTTATTTACCAGGCTGAGCACAATTGCTGGGCTGTAGAATGAAGGGTAGTTAGATGCTTTGAATGCAGTAAAGGGTGTAGTTAAATTATTTTGCTATTTAAAAGATGCATGCTTGAAAGTCAATCATATAGTTTGGTCATTTTCAACCGGCTGCATTTAAAAAG
>NC_090888.1:2618253-2645753 GCF_036669925.1 Montipora capricornis | reverse complement strand
TTCTCCAAAACAAACTTAACCGCTAATTTTTTTTTTTGTTTTTGAAAATTTGCACGCAACTCTGGGTTTGTTTGTTTGCGTTGTCAAGGAAAATAATCCTTTTTCGGATTTTGGATTTTTTTTTTGACGCTGAAGAATCCGCATCTTTAATTACAACTTACTGGATTTGATTACTTATACTTCATCTGGTTTTTCTCGAAGGCTACTAATTCCCATCAGCGAGTTTGTTCCTGAGACTTACAAACTGATGAACGCGACGGAGAAAACAAAATTTGTGAATGACATTTACAAAGGTGAGTTAAGCCCTATTCACACGGCATAAACTAACCCCGATTCGATCCGGGTTCAATCCGGTTGTGGGAGGCGCGGTGGCCTCATGGTTAGAGTGCTTGACTCCGGATCGAGTCAAATCCCCAGCCCCGCGACAACAAAAGCCCCCACCCTGGGGCGAGTAAAGGTACCCAGAATAATACCCTTTAGACCTGGCTGCACACAATATTAAAGAGTGCGATGTATGTACCACTCACCTTTCGTTCAGCCACCTCTCACGAACGTGGGAAGTTTATTCGAACGCCTTCTGGGAATTTTCCAAGATGGCGGAGTTATTTTCAGGCAACCTCGTTCCCAGGGCCTTTCCCTCACTACTTGGGGAGGGAAAAGGCTTGGGAACAAGGTTGAGTTGCAAGCCCTCGTCATTATCCAAGATGGTGGCCATGTCAAATTCCCCACCCTGGGGACAGACCTCACAGTCAAAGCCCCGTGGGTAGCAAGTCAAGAAGCAGAAATACGCACACGCAATGCTTGATGTGAAAACGTTCAAGTGCGCATGTGTAAAATTAAATTAACCCGGGCTCGACTCAGGTTTGGGTTCAAAGGACACTTCTTCAAGAGTAACCCAGGTTACCTCTACAGATGGGTTGGATTTAACCCAGGTCGGAGGAGAACCCTAAAGTTCCGAAACATTTTGGGCGTATTTCGGGGACCATAAATCACTTTGTGTCTTCAAACCGAGACCGTTCTGAGGCATAGAACTCGGCAATTGTGTTTGGGGGGGGGGGGGGGGGGAGGGGCAGTGGGTGGATCGCACTTTTATGGTTTGCTTTGCGGGCCCGTGAAGTTACTAAGACTTTAGTGAAACTGGCCTCCAATTAGCATCGAGAAGAATAAGTCACGTCAACGATATCTTTGCCACTTATGGACTGTCCTAATATGACCAATCACAACAGACGCTAACAATCAAAAGAGCCAATCACAACGCAAAGTGAGTACCTGAAGCCGCATGCCTTGCGAAGCGCGGGAAAAACGCGTGTGTGCTTGCCTCTGAGCGAGATTTTTACTTGTGAGAATAACGAGAAGATATTTTAACTTCAGATGGCGAGACGTGGATCTGCAAGCCAACGGGCATGAATCAAGGCAAAGGCATTTATCTTATCAGCGGTAAAGAACAGTTAATGGAGAAACTTAACATAAATGCTGAGAGTGATGGCTCCAGAATAAGAAGAACTCAAATGACACGCCATCAACCTGGACGAGTCATACAACGGTATGTAAACTACAAACGATTTTTTTAGTTAAATTCATGTCACAGCTGTCATTGAAACGTGTAACCTTCCTCAAAGTGAGTTTTTTTTGTTCATAATCCTTTTGTACCGACGTATTTCAGTATAATTTTATGACATTTACTTGAGTTTATTCCCCGGATGTAAGAAGCAACCGGGTGAACGTTGCTTGAAATCTTGGAAACTTTTCAGGCTCATACGGTTTTGTGTAAAATAGTTTCCTCTGATTCTTCAAAAAGAGCGCATTTTAAGGCATGCAACTTAACAATTATATATTTTTCGTCGTTTTGGTTGAAATCTTGTATGAAAATTCAGTCGTCCATAATACCAGGGTCTCAATTTCACAATTGCAAACGGATTTGCTGGCCCGAAATGTTTCGAAAAGCATGCAGTTGTCGCACCCATTTGAACCACGGCATATTGGTCACGTGTTAAGGGGTTTCATGATGGCGAGGTTGCCTTTTTCCCAAGTTCTTTCCTCTGCCCATCAACCTCATTCCCAGGGCTTTTCTCCGCCGAGGAGGTGGCTTCACTAGCAACCAAGGGATCGATGTTGCAAGAAGTGTTATTTTTCTTTTCGTCAGATATGTGATGAACCCGTTGCTGTTAAAAGGCTTCAAGTTTGATGTTCGCACTTACATGCTGATCGCCAGCACCACACCTTATGTTGTTTTCTATCATCCGGGATACGTCCGACTGTCTTGTGTCCCGTATACACCTTACACTCAAGATTCCACAGGACTGCATGCTCATCTCACTAACCAGGTGAGTCATTGAGCAGAGATCATAGTTAATGTCGTATATGCGAAACTTCATATGGAGTGTTTTCACTCACATGATCAGTAACCTTGTTTTTCCACCAAACGAAAGAAAACGTTTGCATGACAATAGAGCTCAATTCCCGGGGAGTGGTTGGGTACAACAAGATGGCCGCCGTGACGTCGCGTGTCAACACTCAGATGTCTATCATTTTCTAATCGTCACAGTATGGCATTTTCTGTTGGTGTCATTTAAACGAATGCAGAACTACAAAAGGGAACTGGACAGGGCGAAAGTTTCCCCGGAATCATACAAACACCTCTTTAAGGTGGGAAAAATGTTCTGCACTGCAGACATTTTGGTACATTTCTTTTCCGTTCTGGCAAATCATGATCTGCATGAAATGAACCAGTCTTGTGACAAAGGGGGTATTTACGTGATACTGGGGCGACCTTCGTCCCGGAGCGAGTTCCCTCTTGTGGTTCTGCATTCGTTCACGCGACAACACCGGAAAATATCGTACCCGAGTGAGAATTTCATTCCGGTACAAAATCTCGCAACAGTCAGTGTCGTGTAAACGAAGAACACCCACTCGTTTCGATGTAAATTTGACCTCTCGGTGGACTGGAACGGGTAGCGCATGCGCCATGTTTGTTTTCGATTCACAAATATATTTAATCAACGTCAAGTGTGCATTCATACAAACACGATATGAAATCGAGGAGGCATCCCGGCATTGAACTCGCTCCGGGGCGAGTTTCTCGTGTAACCAGCCCCAAACGGTGAGCAACCAACAGCCAATCTCTCCCGCTCCAACCCCTTGACAGGCTATAGCAAGGAGAAAGATGAATGATGCATTTAATTCAAAGCAACATTTGTTCTTCTTTCACACAGTATGTTCAAAAGAAGCATCCTATGTACTCGTCCATGAAAGAAGATACAGTCTGGGATTTTGATCACTTGCAGTCCTACATCGATGAAAAATATACGGAGGAGAAAGGACTCCCTGAAAACTGGGTTTACACAGCTTTCACAGTAAGGCCTATTAGTTCATCCATCGACCTTTGGTAAAAACGTTTCTCATTTCTCAAAGGATGTTTTGAAATATGGATAATTCTTGACTAGGTTATTTCATCAATAACTGAGGACTAAGAAATACTCGGAAGTGTCCGAATTCTCCGAACAATATAGTCGAACATTAATTGTGATGACAAGTTCGGATACTCTGCAACTGAGCCTCTGGAAAGAAACTTAAGGAAAGTTGCCTTTATAGTAGCCTGTGTACAGACCGCCCCTCCCCTCAAAAAAAAATCGGAGAGGAACGGTCTGTGATTTACCTTTAGTAATCGTGTTCCGGAATAATTTTGCATACATTATTTAGTAATCTACGCTGACCAAAATTTGCGTGGCTCATATTTCGTTTGGAGCTAAATTCTCAAAATGGTGGTCAATGAGGTAGATTTTAAACGTGCATCGAAGAGCGTCTCCGATAGTTTTAAGATACCTTGGCTTTATAGCATAGAAGCATTCTTTAAAGGAGAGGATGTATTTGCAAGTCTTCCAACCAGGTACGGCTCTGATCTTCAAAACAGCACAGATCGTTGCCGATGAGCTGTTATTTTCCTCGGTGTGTACATTCTCAAATCTTCCATGGCATCACGCTTTGTAGATTGTACTTGAGAATGGCTAGGCTGGTTGGGATTACATTGACTGGTAAGGAATAGGGGGAGACGTTTTCGAGTGGACAACCTTTTGAATAGTGCTATATTTACCTCGTGAAGAGCGCTTTCGTTTCTTTTGCGCTGACACTTCCTTCAGATGTACGTCGAATCGATGTCCACTTTACACTCCATAGATAACAATTCCGCTCGTACTTTAAAAGAAAAACCTCTTTGACAATCAAAAAGATTTTTATTCGTATTTTGTACCGTGCTCAAAGTACACACGAACGAACTCATCGTAAAATCTCTCACGGTGGTTTTCACGGTGTTGATGTGGAGAAATAAAAATAAAAGCCAATCAAAACTCGTTGTTTCAATGATGTAATGGTCGATGAGTAATAACCAATCAAATCATTTTCCACACATTCCAGGAAAAATCACGTGGTATGGAACACGATTATCAACGGTAAATCACAGACCGTTCCTCTCCGATTTTTTTTTGAGGGAAGGGGCGGTCTGTACACAGGCTACCTTTATAGCTCACAAATCTTTCTATCGGTGCTTAGTTTATCTTTATCAAGTCGAGCTCGCAATTCTTTCCTACGGTGGTTTCTTTAACTTTATCGACTCGTTTGATAAAGCCAAATTTTCATTTGACAAACGTCTTCCGGTCTGAAGGCCAGGAATATCGAAAGAGAGCATTCTTGCAAATGTTGTAGAAGATTTGGTTAGTTTCGGCCCGGTAACGAATAAAGAGTTGGTTACTGTTGTTTTAGTTTTAAAAGTCATCCTGATATCGATGTACTGGTTATGAAACCCCGAATACTTCAAAAGCGAGAACAATACTGTCGCACTCCATGTACAATCTTTTGTCCCGTTTTGAATAAATTTATTGGAAACTTGTGATCGTTTGTCTTTTAGAAAAAGGATGTGGGTTGTGCATGGTCAGGGCCAAAACAGCAAACAAAAACATAAAGGGAAGGAACGTGTCGAGTTTCATCAGAAAGTCATGACCTTGAAGTGTTTAACTCTGGTTTGAGCTGGGGTTTTTTGAGTTTAAAAATTTTCTTATTTGGATATAACTTAGCTCGTGCATTTTCCCGCGCGTGCAGCATCAATCTTATTTTTGTTAATATTCGGGCATATAAGCTTATAAGCCCGCCAGATTGTTGCGCTCTTCTTCTGCTCCGTTAAAGCTCAAACCTGTTAAGTACAATATGATGAATTATGGTCTCAGGTCTTTTGCAGTGCACGCGCCTCTAATGTGGAATGAGCTACCAGAAAACGTACGTGTGTCTAATGGTTTATCGCTTTTTAAGTGTAGGCTAAAGAAGCACCTTTTTAAGCTGGCATTTGAGTTTTATTTATTTATTTATTTATTTGATGTAATTTTTTCTTTCTTTCGTTTATTTGTTATTCCTTCTTGTAATTAGTTTCGTAATGTTTTCTATATTCTTATTGTAAATTAGGTAATTTGCTATTTTAAACTTATGTGAAGCACTTAGAATTGTTTTCATATGCGCTATATAAATTCTTAATTATAATTATTATCATCATCATTATTATTATATTGTAATATTATTATTATTATTATTATTATTATTATATTATAATGTTATTATAATAATTAACAATTATAACAATTATTATTTCTCAGAAGACCTCACTCTCGCTGTAGCTGGTCTACATTTGTACTCATAATTTTAGGCTTAGATTTTTGATTAGCTTTTTCTTTAGTAATGTATAATTGTCTTTTTCCCATTTTTAAGTTATTCACATATCTTAAATAGTTTTCTATCGTGAACATAGAATCAGTTAGTTTTTAAAATTTGTAAATAATTTCGATATATAGTTTAAAATTGTAAATATTTTCTAATTGTTTTGATAGTTGAAATAAAGTTGTTATTATTATTATTATTATTATTATTATTATTATTATTATAAAATTGGTGTCCTAAAATCCTCAGCTTTGTTCCAAGGAAAAGAATTTCAAGTTACACACTTCAAGGTCATGTTCTTGTGGTTTCATTAACTATGGTCAATTCGCCCTTGTCACACGGCAGCCATATTGTCCCGGGAGACCAAAAGAGCTTTGTTTTATCACGCCAAGCCTCGCAGTGGAAACCATGGGGGTGAGGCTTGGCGTGGTAAATCAAAGCTTTTTTGGTCTCCCGGGACAATATGGCCGCCGTGTGACAAGGGCGAATTGGTCTGTATTTCATACCACTTTCTAAATTATGCCTTTTCGGATTTTTTTACTTTTAGAAACGCATGCATCAAATCATGACAACATGTTTCCACAGTGTCCGTCAAAAACTCCACAGACGAACTGGAACATTTGATCTCCTGGGGTTCGACTTCCTTATCGATGACGAATTCAAGGTGAGATTAGGATGTCGCGGCAAATCATGGCAAGAATAGCCAACACAACAAATTACGTAAATCGTCAAAATCACTAAGGCCAAAAAAACCAATTGAGCGAGGGCGCATTGAAGATGAGATGGCTAGATCGAAGACAACGTCGCCTCAAATTAGAACTTTGAAGTATCGTAAATCTCTCGCGATTCTTAATTCCATCTCGTTCACTTCGTGTACTATGTGGGCGAAGTATTGTTTAGTAATTTTTATTTATTCTAAACTCTTGGAACCTTGGGAATTTTGTCTGCAATCATACTGTATATGGAGCTGTTGACAGAGACATTTTCTCACCATGTAACTATGCTGTTATTAGGTTTGGCTTCTGGAGGTTAATATTAATCCTGCTCTTCACACCAACTGCAAAGTGCTGATGGATCTTTTGCCAGGAGTAGTCGACGAGACGCTGAGTAAGCCAATGATTAATCAGCGATTTACCAGCAGTCCCTTCTGTTTCACTTGAGTCGCCCACCTGTTGTCACGCAATCGAGAGAAACAGCCGACAGAGGGTTGGGGACTGGCGGAGCTTCTCTCAGTAGCGTGACAAACTATCATTAGGGAGGGGGGTGGGGGGAGTTGAGTGGTTTCCCTTTGCGATATCTTCTTGTCTCAGCGGACTCTCGCACGGACAAACATCAAAATTCCTTGCTCTTTCAAACAATGATTGGGTCTTTCATATACATGGGGTCTAATTCCAATTAATTAGGTAAGGCCGGAGCTTATCCCGGTTTCCATGGCATGAAGCGACTAGGAGTATTTCTACTCCTCCCTGGATGGGATGCCAGTCCATCGCAGGGTTACCCCCAGCATTTTTGCCGGTACCCATTTATACACCTGGGTGGAGAGAGGCACCGTGGGAGTAAAGTGTCTTACCCAAGAACACAACACAATGTTCCCGGCCGGGACCCGAACCCGAACCATACACACCGGAGTCGAGCACACTAACCATGAGACCACCGCGCCTCCCACCCAATTAATTAAAGGAATTGGAAATCGTTGATTGAAATTTGAACGTCAGAGTTCGCATGTGCATGAAAAGCTTAGTAAATAATTATTGCAGATATGCGTACCAAACCTTGTCCGCTTTGCCAACGCCTTACACAGGACTCCTTGTAAATATTCGAAACACCTCTGAGTCTGTTTTAGAACAAACCTATAACAAAGGAAGGAAGAAAGCATTTTTTAACATTGAGAACTCACGTCCGAGTCCTGAAGAAGTTTAATCCGATATCTTCAATGTAATTGGTGAATGATTCCTGGAAGTGCGGGATGCATTTTTGTTAAGCCCACAGAAAAACCCTTGCTTGCCATAGCACCTCCAGTAGCTCGGAGGTTAGAGCATTTGGCTAGATCTGGGAGGGTCGTGGAGTCATATTCGACTTGGAGTAGTATTTTTTCTGAGTTCTAAGTGGCCATCATATGTTTTGTGTACTATACCTTTAATATTTGATGTTTTTCACGCGACTTATTGTTGAATGGCTTATTACAGAACTTGTGATCGAGATTTTTGAAAAGACCAAGAAGAGGCGCCCGCTTTTCCCACTGGAAAATCAGAAGGGATTTCAATTACTTTACAACGGAGAGGGCAAATAAAATCAACAAAGCTCACTTCCTGTGTTATGCCAGTCGTGGCAAAAACAGTTGTGTCAGTGCGCTGGAATGGATTGGACAAGAACCTCACTGTGGCTGAGACATGCTACGTAGCTATTTGCATCACAAGAACGCAATCTGGTACGCTTGTCCACAGGCACCCTAAGCCCAGTGTGTGATTTCGGATCCTATGGCTTGTCGAGCAGTGCTTACCAGTAACAGGGGCTTGAGAAGCGCTGGTCTCCATCGCTAACAGCCAAACTTGCAGCCGTGATGCAACCAATCTAAGAGGGACGCGTTAGTGTCGAAGTTTAAAGAGGGCAATAAGACATATCTAAGGTTTTTTTTTCAGTTTTCGCCGGCCTTGAAAGTTTTCTCAGGGCTCAGTACCTTTTTTGGCCTTTTAGTCAATTTTAGCATATTGGGCATACGTAGTTTGTTTAGCATATTGGGCATGCGCAGTTTGCTCAGTTTTTGTAAATGTGACTCATGCCTTAAATATAATTAGAAAGGTGGTTTCTATACATGCAGAACGTCTTCTTTTGCTCTTTAGGTTAATGTATTCATAAGGATTTTAATTTCTTAGTCCTTTAGTCTTGTTTTCCTTGTTCTCATCTGATTAACTTAAAAAAAAGTTGTGTAGCTGATCTTATTTTGTCTTGTTTTCCAGGGCTCGAGACTAACGGTAGCCAACTAGCCACAGACTAGTAAAAAATCTATTTTGGCTAGTGGTTTTTGTTCTTCACTAGCCATTTTGGCTAGTGAAAATATGTGAGCACTGGAGGCCCATAGGAAACCAATTCACAAAACGAAATTGAGTCAGAGCGTGCAGAATATTAATTAATACTGGACATGTTAACTGATTGCTCAGTCTGGCCATTGGTGAGAAAAAGGAAAAACGCATCGTAAACAAAGTAACCTCCTTTTCTTTAACGGTTCGCTACGAGGTGAAAAGGGAAATAATCTCGTGGTTTGTTTTAATTTAATCGCATGCAAGAATGAATTAGATAAGAGTGTTGTTATGGCTTGGGTGGGCTCCTCTTCACAGTCACAAATGAGTCTATTTTTTAGAGTACCTATTCCCGCGAAAATCAGTTGTCATGTCCCTGAAAAAACATGGCAGAAGCAGTCACTCGTGACATGACTTCTTCTGATTGGTTAAAATTGGTGGCCCTTTGTTTGTTTGGCGCTCAAAGTGTATCTAAACAAGACGCTTTCTGAAGCGTTTACTCGGAATACCATATGGCGCAGAAGTAGGGTGATACATTTTGGAAGAGGTAGTTTTTTTCATTTGGCAAGTATGGAACAAAACAACTAAATGTTTCTGCAGCCAGTTGCTCATTTACAATAACGCGGATAATGTACCGGTGAACATCGCTTAATGTTTACAATTGCAAATAAAATCATCAGGGGGACCTGACCCCTCTTTTTTTAAATTATTTTTTTTTTTTGTTTGCGTTTTTGCTGAAAAGAGTCCCAAAGCATGTTAATGAGCTTTTTAAAGTTAAGGATGTCTTTGCAAGTCTTCCAACCGGGTACAGAGCAACCCTGATCGTTGCCAATGAGCTGTTTATATTTTCCTCGATGTGTACACATCTCAAATCTTCCAGGGCAACACGCTTTATAGATTGTCCTTGAAAATGGCTAGGCTGGTCCGAGCATGGCATTGAGATTATATTTACTGTTAAGGGGATAGCCGGGGACGTTTTCAAGAGAGCAATATTTTGAATCGTGCAATATTCACCTCGTGAAGATTCGTCAGGAGCGCTTTCGTTTCTTCAGCGCTGACAAACAATTCTTACAAATGTATGTAGAATCGATTTCCACTTTACACTCCATAGATAACAATTCCGCTCGTACTTTAAAAGAAAAACCTCTTTGACCATCAAAAAGATTTTTATTCGTATATTTTACCATGCACAAAGTACACACGAACTCATCGTGAAATCTCTCACGGTGTTCATGCCATTGGGAGAAATAAAAATGAAAGCCAATCAAAACTCGTTGTTTCAATGATGTAATGATCGAGGGGTAATACCCAATCAAATCGTTTTCCATACATTCCAGGAAAAATCACGCATAATTGAACAAGATTATCAACGGTAAATCACAGACGCTCCTTTCAGATTTTTTTTCCGGAGAGTGGGAATCTGTGCACAGGCTAGAATGGAAGGGGCCATTTGGATTTTACTCAACCCATGAATGGGATCAAAGACACCCACCCACATAATTTTCAAGTGTGAAAATCTATTTAATTTAGGAAATGTGGTTTTATAATCAATCACTCTGATCAAGACAATATAATGAAATGAAATTATCATTGTAAAATAGCTTACTACATCACACATTTATTCAATTTATTATACTGGTAATATTATAAATAACAAATTAATCTTTTTTAAATATAAATTTATTTTAATTTCATGGACATGAAATTGATTAGCTTTTTTCCAGAACAGGGAAGAACTCTTTTATTCCAGAAAGGGCTTACACTTACTGGGGTTGTACCTGCCTGGAAAATTTTGATCCGCTTCGCAAAATAGTAATTTTGGTCAGATTACTATTTTGCGAAAAAGATCAACAATTTCTGGGCAGGTACAACCCTAACCATTTACCAACACTACCATTAGGCCTAAAAACGTTTGTTTAGGCTTAAGCTTAGCTTAAAGAATGTTCAGGGTTCTTTCTGTATTTCTGTTCCTTTTGTTTCGTTTTACAAATTAGTGTACGCCCTAATAAAGTTCATCTGATGTATCCAACAATGGACTCCCAAATTAGCCAGCCCTAATGCATCAATCAATTCCAGCGGTGCCCATCCCCTCCCCTCCCCCCCCCCCCCGGGGCAACCGCTGGGCATTTGCTCAAGTTGTCAGTACTGGGGGTGGGGCATTCGTTATTTTATCGCGGCCCGGGGTCTGGGCATTAGCTTACCCTGGGACGACCCCCGGGCATTTGACAAACATGTTTTCGAATTAACATGGAAGAGTTTATCGGAAAAGATGAGGGCTTGGTTAAAGTCAAGACTGGCTTGTCCGTCACAGACTTGAAAAACTTGTGGATGCTTTTAAAGGTATGTTTTCTCAATTTTAGGTACTTTCTTCATTTATACTTGTAAGCATATGAATATATAAAAGCGACAAGGTGAACTAATATCACAAAACAATCACTGACGTGAAGACTGCGTAAACACGACTACCTCGCATTTAGCATTCAAAACTAGCCTAACAATTTTTAACTTCATGAAAGTGGAGTTAAAGTACAGAAGGTTTGCGAATTCAAATGATGAGATCTTCAAGACAAATCTTACGAGCTTAAAATGCGATTCATCATCATTTAAAATGTCTTGATTCTTCAAGGCGACGATCCCGGGGGCGGGGCATTTGCCCTCTTTCCTCATCCCCACCCCGGGGCATTTAGACAGCTTATGTGTCCCCACCCCGGGGAAGTTGCCCATTTTTTTTAAAATGCTAATGCCCGAGGGTTAGCCCAGGGGGGTATGGGCACTGCTGGAATTGACTGATGCATAACATGAACAATATATATAAACATTTATATATTTTATAACAATAAAATACCAGTGATAACAGACATTGTTATTGTTCTCTTTGGGTAATGTAATCATTGTTAGTACTGACAAAATGAAACAATTTGTAACTGATAACCAATCTAAACATTGTCACAAAGTGAACACATCCCCTTTGTCACGAAATCGCCCTTTCTGAGGGTAAAAAGCTCATTAACATGCTTTGGGACACTTTTTAGCAAAAATAAATAAATAGGAGTCCATAGCCCGGGTCCATGGACCCGGTCCAGAAGGGGGGTCTATGTTTTGTCCTTTCCCTTCAACAGGTGACACAGCTAATTAGGAATAGTATGTTTTGGAACAGGTTGTTGGAATGGAAATAACGGGGGCCTTATGTCTATTTTTTAGCATGTAGCGTGACATCAGATAAACTGGTTTCAAGTGAAAGCAGCCGGTGAGGCGGGTGAAACACTAGTGTAGCAATACAGAAAACATGTGAAAAACTATTGTTGTAATTAAGTCTTAATATGGGTAAGTGAAAATCGGTATCCAGCTGCAAAGGTTCCAGATTAACAGCGTTGTGAATGATGCGGCCGGTGGCCTACAGCTCTAGGTAGCTAACATGAAGATCGTGAAACTATCAATTGATTTAAACAAGAAATTGACATCGGCGGATGATGTTCGTACAAAGAACGCCTGAGGCAGAAAGAAACTAAGAAGTTCGGCCATTCATAACACACCGCTGCTGGAAGTTCTGTACTGGCGATTTCGTCAAGCGGTCAACAGGCAAGATTAGAGTAAATATGTCATTCTTAACATTCCAGAAGGCTGAATCCAGCATTTTCACATTTTAGCTGCATCGAATTGCGTCATTTGCCCTCTTGTGGAACTTGAGCTTTGAATCAGCAAACGAAATAAAATGAGTCACACTGAAGCCCCAACATAGAACCCATCATTTAATTGCTCCACTGCAGGTTATAAATTCGGATTTTCATCGAATTCCGTAGGACGAGAGGTTGTTTCAGGTCTCTCGCTATCGGAAATCGTCTCCTTCGCGGCTGTTTAAGTTATTACTGGGTTGCCTATGGCAAACCAGTTGGAATCTGTGTTTAGTTTCGTGTTTTTTTTATTTTTTTTTTCCGTGTCGGTAAAAGTCTTGCCTGTCACTCCCCTGCTAAGTAGTGGCTTTGTGCATAGAGTCTTGTCTGTGTATTTTGTTAGGTTTGAGGGGGCTGGGGGAATACGTAGATTTCCTTGGTGCACACAGATGAACGTTTAACTAGACCCTCCGTGAGGGTACACTGGGTTGCCTGTGGTACGTGCAGCGTTCCACGCAATTTTTTTCAAGTTGGAGGGGGGGGGGTGACCCAGAAGTCGTACCAGAAGTCATACCAGAAGTCATACCAGAAGTCATACCAGCAGAGGCCCTTTGGCTCACAGGTCTTCACACGTTCGTACGACGAAACAGATCCTTTTGTGAGGTTAAAAACCTGGCGACCGGCCTATTAATTAATCATTTGTCAGAAAGAAGAAATTCCTGTCCTCTTTAAAAAAAATTGACACGCATTGCTTACGTGTGGTAGTGAAGTAACACAGCGATTTATTCCATAATGTAAACTGAACTGTGTGTTGTCTTCCAGGAGCTTCAAGTTGTCCTTGCGTAATATGTAGCTCTAACAGTGCACGATATTGTTTTGGTATTGTGTATCATTGTAGTGAAATGGTAGAAGTCTTGGGTAAATAGCCTGAGAAGACATGTGGTTACTAGCAAAGTACTGAGCCCAGAAAGATTGAAGAAAATAAATGGGAAGTGAAAAACATTGTCTTCTGGGATGACATGTTGACCGTTGTCTTTGCGTAATATGTAGGTCTAACAGTACACGATATTGTTTTGGTATTGTCTATCATTGTAGCGCCATGGTATAAGTCTTAGATAAATAGCCCCTTGAGAAGACATGTGGTTACTAGCAAAGTACTGAACCCAGAGAGACTGAAGAAAATAAAAGGGAATCGAGAAACATTGGCTTCTGGGCTGACATGTTGATCATGCAACTTCTTTCCACCACAAGTGTAAGCGTGCACTGACAGCATCTGACAGCATCTGAAAGCTTTGTAAACAACAGTTGAAAGCTGAAGTTATTCCTATTCGGCGGGGTTAGTATCTGGATGGGCGACCTAAGAAATATACCACTCAGTAACAGAAGCATAGGACCGAAAATTCTATTTTAATGCTATCAAATGCGAACCAAGCAAGATACAGATTTTGTTAGCTTGCTTTATCCAAAACAAATATTGATGTAAAAGTAAATAAATATGGATACACAGTTTTTAAGAAGAGCAGAAGGAAGTTTCAGGACGGTCGATCGAGCATAAAATATTTTGCCATCGGTAATAAAATCTACGACATGAAAACAACATTTATTTTGAACCACGAATATAAAAAGTTACCATCAGCGAAAAACAGTTTGGGAGATTTTAGTTGTTTTGTTGTAATTGTACAAGTTTGGCTGCACCGAGTAAATCGCACATCGAATTCAGCGAGCGCAGTGATCAAGTTACCGCGTTATTTTACCGCGGCATGTTTACTCGCGAAACAGTGAAGCATCTGTGTCAAATGATGCCAAGCTACCGGGTTTTTGTTTTTGTTAGTTTTCTTTTTATTTCGATTGTTATAAATTTTGACAAGAAATGTGCGAATTCAACACAAAGATCACAATCGCGCAACTCTCAGAGGTTGACCATTGTTTCTGGAAAATCAAAAATTTACTCTCCAAGACAAGGTTATTTATCACCAGGTAATTCCATCGTTTTGGTAATAGCAGCTACTTTATTATTCATCAGCGTCACAATCTTTTGCCGATTTTGGGGGTCATTTTGTTGAAACTCAAGCCCGCTTCCAACAGACCTGTTTATTTTCGTGACTAATGCGTTACCACAAAAATTCTCCCCGTATCACATTTCAACACATGTATGCAAATTTGCTAAGCTCGAAAATTACACAACATGATAAATTTACAAAAGCTAGAAATTTCACAGAAATATTTTACAGCGAAACATTTATTGAAACAAGCAACATATTTGCTATAAGAGGCAAGAAACCCTTCCTATTTCAGTTGCGTGCGTGCAAGCGAAACAAACAATCACAAAGCATATGCAATTAAATAAATTTCTGACAGTTCACATTCAACCCTTTTCGAAAGAACCTTGACCGTAAATAATAAAGCACAAAAGAGACAACAAGCTTTCATTCAAGTAATTTTTCACTGTCACATTTCCAAATATTTTACACCTTTGCTGAGTAGCCTGCGTGGCAGGCGCTAGAAAGGATCCCCTTTCTAGCGCCTGCCACGCAGGCTATTTGCTGAGTTGAGTACAAAATACCGGTAAATGTAAATTGTCAGACAACTAAGATGCGACTTGAGTAAACACTGTGATGCATTCTTGTTGGCGTTCGATTCCTTCAATGTTAATTTGTTAAATCATAGTTAGTAACTATGGTTAAATCCATAAAAAAATTGCTATTTGATTTCCGTGTTTTATATAATACCAAGTTAGTAAAATATTAGAAACAAAGCTCACTTGATATCCAAAGGCGAAAAATGAAATTGTTGTCGAAGACCATTACTCGTCTCTTACAATCCAGATATTTATTTTTCAGCGCTGTCTTGCTCATACAATTGACGATCCATTCTTGAGCTCCATGAGGGTATATTTTGTTTAAAGATCCACTAAAACGCCATTCACGTCAATGACTTATTAGTGAAATTTCCAATTGTTATACTGGAAGACTGTGCAGAGTTGAGAACAGGTAAATACAAATCTGACAAATAGCGAGACAACTGAGATAACAGATCCACTATATGGATTCCTTATCTGTCTTTGTTGAACCCACACTGAGTTACCAGAGAACTGTTCATTTGGTTTGAGTGTTGTACAAAACACCACGCTTGGCAAAATGTTAGGAAGACTGCTCACTTTGATTACGGCTCGACGGGCGACAGATTGTTGTCGAAGTCCATTACTCGTCGCTTCTAACATTCGACCGCCTGTCCTGTCCAGTATCCAATTCGCTTGCCATTATTGAGCTTCATTAGGGTACATTTTGTTCAAAGATCCCCTAAAACGCCATTCGCGTTACATGACTTTCGACGCCATTGCCGGTTAAGTTAATCGTTCTACTGTGTCCACCAGAGAAATCTACGCATTTCCCACTACCCTCTCGATCCTAAGAAAATACGCGTAGAAGGCTCTATGCACAAAGACACCACTTAGCAGGGGAGTGACAGGCAGGACTTTTACCGACACGGAAAAAAATAAAAAAAAAAAAAAGAAAACGAAAAATAAAAAAACGACGAAATTAAAGACAGATTCCGACTGGGTTGGCAACCCAGTAATTATTAAACCCGCAATGGCGTCGAAAGTCATGGTAACGGGGATGGCGTTTTCGTGGCAAAAATATACCTTTATGAGATCAAGAATGGAACGTCAATTGGAATAACGAAACAGGCGGGGAAAATAAATATCTGGAATCTTAAAAGCGACGAGGGATGGTCTTCGAGAACAATTGCGGTCGGATATGAGAAAGTGTGTGTTGTTTCTAATCTTATTTTATAAACTGTGCTGGTATGTAGAACACTGACAGTAAGTGGGAAATTGAGTATGAGTGTAAAAGGAATCGAATGTCTTGAATGTATCACAGTGTTTACCGAAGTGGCATCGCATTTGTCTGGCAATTTGCATTTAATTTGCAGTCAAGCTGTACAGTTTTCAGGTAAAAAAAGAATTATTGGAAAGAAAGGTTGTTGTCTATTTTGTGCTTTGGAAAAGGTTCTTTAGGAAAGAGTTCAATCTTGAACTGAAAAATATATTTATTTGCATATCGTATAGTTTGTGAGACGGATTGTTTCTTGTTCGCACGCACGGAATTGGAAAAGAAAGGGTTTTTTTTGTCTCCAATAGCAAATATTTTGTTAGTTTCAATAAATTTCATGCTGGAAAAGGTTTTTGTGAGATGTTTCAACTGTTGTGATTCATTGTGCTGTGTAGTATTCGAGTTTAACTAATTTGCATAAGTGAGTTGAAATTTAATACGCATTAAATAAAGATGACAGGAATTTGTAGGCATGATCGTTCTGGCAAATGATTACAGCTGGCGATCGTTTTTAATTAAGGTCAGAAAAAGATTTCAGTATAGTCACTCTTGTGTAAAATGAAGTTATTGTTAACTTGAGAAAACAACAATAGGGTCGTTTATACGAGAGAAAATAAGCCGCGGCTTACTCTGGACGCGGCGTACATAATACGCCAAAGGAACTATTTATACGAGTATAAACTCCCAGGCCAGGATAAGCCGGGGCTTGAGAAAGCTGTGAACGTAGATTTTGCATCATTTATATGGGCTGTTCGCGTTTTATTTTCTCTCGTATAAACGGCCCTTATATTTCTTTAACTTTTTTAGAGAGAGATTTCGCGCAAATTTTATTTCAAGCTATTCAGTTGAAATATTATTTCTCGCCATTGGCTTCGTTTGCGTGATATTTACTGGTGTTGACATTTAGGAGGTAGTTGTTTGGTTCTAAACGAGTAGGAATAAAACGACCAGGAGATTCTAACGATAGACAGATATTAACTAACCCCTCCTGAAATAACCAAAGGAAAAATGGTTTGTGTGAGTTTATAGCACTAAGTGGATGGAAGTCGTCATGTTTTGATTGGGCAGCTTCAGAGACGTCCTTCTGAGGAAACAAGTTGTTAAAATAGCTAATTGTGATTGGAGAATTTCGATCCTACGTATAATAATGCCTTTTATTGACAGGCAAAACCATATGATTGAGCGTGATCATACCAAATATCATTTGTTTGCGCGTTCAAGTTGTGGCGAAGTGTGCAGCCCGTGACAGTCGTTTGTGAGCATATTGCTTTTTGTTGTATTAAGCTTCTTCCTCGGAACGCTCAAACAACTCACTTATGCACACGCCGTTTGCGGTAGACCCACACTAAAAGATGCTGTTGAGCGATTGTTTTGGCCGGGGTTGGTCCGCAAACTGAAAGAAAGTTTATATGTTGAGAACAAATGTGTACTAAATGAACAAATATGTGAAAATCATGATATGAACTGCACTGAAAACCAAATGCCAAAGGTGAGAAGCACAGAACTGTGAAAGTTTCCCGAAGAAGAAAGTTCCTGATCTTAAAGTTAGTGCTAGCGGTATCGAGCTAGTCGCAGAGATGTACGAATTTAGTTAAATTTCTTAAAAAGGTGAATTTTCTGTCTATTTGTATTATCATGGCTTTTTGTTTTCTGCTGTTACTGAATCCCTTCGTATTTGGAGCTGTAACGCTATTTCGTGTGCAATTACTTGTATCGTTTGCAATTATCCTCACTAGTGGTGTTGTTAGCATTTTTACTGGGTTGCCAAACCCAGTCGGAATCTCGGTTTCATTTCGTGGGTTTTTTTGTTATTTTCCGTGTCGGGGAAAGTTAGAAGGAATCGAACACCACAAGTAGATCTGTGATCTCTGTTGTGTGTCTCACAGTGTTTACTGAAGTCACATCTATTTAAAGTTTGTCTGGCAAGTAACATTCATTTTAAGACTCAACTCAGCAAAGGTAAAAACAAATTGGAAATGTGACAGTGAAAAATTATTTGAATGAAAGCTTGTTGTCTCTTTTGTGCTTTATTATTTACGGTCAAGGTTCTTTCGAAAAGGGTTTGATGTGAACTGTCAGAAATTTATTTAATTGCATATGCTTTGTGATTGTGTGTTTCGCTTGCTCGCACGCAACTGAAATAGGAAGGGTTTCTTGCCTCTTATAGCAAATATGTTGCTTGTTTCAATAAATGTTTCGCTGGAAAATATTTCTGTGAAATTTCTAGCTTTTGTAAATTTATTATGTGTAATTTTCGAGCTTAGCAAATTTGCATACATGTGTTGAAATGTGATACGGGGAGAATTAAACTGGTCTGTTGGAAGCGTCCTTGAGTTTCAACAAAATGACCCCCAAAATCGGCAAAATATTGTGACGCTGATGAATAATAAAGTAGCTGCTATTACCAAAACGATGGAATTACCTGGTGATAAATAACCTTGTCTTGGAGAGTAAATTTTTGATTTTGCAGAAACAATGGTCACTGTGACCTCTGAGAGTGATCTTTGTGTTGAATTCGCACATTGCTTGTCAAAATTTATAACAATTGAAAGAAAAAGAAAACTAACAAAAACAAAAACCCGGTATCTTGGCATCATTTGACACAGATGCTTCACTGTTTCGCGAGTAAACATGCCACGGTAACTTGATCACTCTGCCCGCTGAATTCGATGTGCGGTTTACTCGGTGCAGCCAAAAGTACAATTACAACAAAACAACTGAAATCTCCCAAAATGTTTTTCGCAGATGGTAACTTCTTATATTCGTGGTTCAAAATTAATGTTGTTTTCACGTCGTAAATTTTCTTACCGATGGCAAAATATTTTATTGTCGATCGACCGTCCTGAAACTTCCTTCTGCTTTTCTTAAAAACTGTATATCCATATTTATTTACTTTTACATCAATATTTGTTTTGCATAAAGCAAGCTTACAAAATCTGTATCTTGCTTGGTTCGCATTTGATAGCATTAAAATAGAATTTTCGGTCCTATGCTTCTGTTACTCAGTGGTATATTTCTTAGGTCGCCCATCTAGATACTAACCCACCGCACAGGGTTAACTTCAACTTTAAACTTTTGTTTACAAAACTGTTAGGTGCTGTCAGTACACGCTTACACTTGTGGTGGAAAGAAGTTGCATGATCAACATGTCAGCCCAGAAGCCAATGTTTCTCGATTCCCTTTTATTTTCTTCAGTCTCTCTGGGTTCAGTACTTTGTTAGTAACCACATGTCTTCTAAAGGGGCTATTTATCTAAGACTTCTACCATGGCGCTACAATGATAGACAATACCAAAACAATATCGTGTACTGTTAGACCTACATATTACGCAAAGACAACTGTCAACATGTCATCCCAGAAGACAATGTTTTTCACTTCCCATTTATTTTCTTCAATCTTTCTGGGCTCAGTACTTTGCTAGTAACCACATGTCTTCTCATGCTATTTACCCAGACTTCTACCATGGCACTACAATGATAGACAATACCAAAACAATATCGTGCACTGTTAGAGCTACATATTACGCAAGGACAACTTGAATCTCCTGGAAGACAACACACAGCTCAGTTGACATTATGGAATAAATCGCTGTGTTACTTCACTACCACACGTAAGAAATGCGTGTCAATTTTTTTTAAAGAGGACAGGAATTTCTTCTTTCTGACAAATGATTAATTAATAGGCCGGTACCCAGGTTTTTAACCTCAGAAAAGGAGCTGTTTCGTCGTACGAACGTGTGCGGACCTGTGAGCCAAAGGGCCTCTGCTGGTATGACTTCTGGGTGACCCCTTAAATGGTCTTAATGACCCACCAACTTGAAAAAAATTGCCTGGAACGCTGCACGTACCACAGGCAACCCAGTGTACCCTCACGGAGGGTCTAGTTTGTTATTGAGTTGTTTTGTCACAGAGGGAGGTCAAATGTATTGCTCAAAGGGGTGTAGCACATTGCTTTTTAACCAATGAAATCACCGCCTCGTAATTCTATTGTCCATTTGCTGCACAGAAAACTAAATTCTGCCCAGATTATAAATAAATCCATTGTGACTGTGCTGGTGGGAGGCCGCAAAGTGATCGGTCAACACTCTTATCTAATTCACTCTTGTCGCACGACATCACTGTCAGTCAGGCCTCAGTTGTAGCAAAACCGATTGAGTTATCCCGTGGATAGTGATTTATCCAGTGGATAGCGCTAACCACCCTTCGAACAACTGGGGCAAGATCTCTTCAGCCTGATCGGACGGAGTTAGTACTTGGAAAGGTGACCCCCACAGCATGGGCTGACACATCGATTGCGAAAGTGACTTTTTAGTATTTGCAATCATAACACTTTTTTTTTTGTTAATCGAATGCACTTTTTTGAGTTAAGGCCATATCTCTTCGAATTAAGTAAAGACAAATTAATGACGGTGCCTACCATTGTTTATTGCGAATACGTTCTGCGCATCTCGATATAATCGGATTTCCTTATGGGTAATGCTTATGAGATATTTTTGCGCTGTTAAAAACCATGCGGAGAAAGCAGAATTTAGCAAGTGCTCTTGGTATCCAAAAAGAAAATTGGCGGTAACCACGCATTTTTCAGAGATAATTAAGCTTCAATTTGGAAAAGAACGCCATACATTGCTTTGTATTTTAAAGCTTTTTACAAATATTGTTGATTAATTATCTTCGAAAAACGCGTGGTTACCCCCAATTTTCTTTTTGGATTTCAATAACACTTGTTAAGATCTGCATTTCCCGCACATTCAGGAAACTGCGCAAAAATACCTTTGAATTAGTAGGCACCGTCCTTAAACAATTCGAATGAGCCTTAGAGCCGTTCGACATACCGTCGAATTAACTGATACTTGCCTCAATAAAAACAAAACTACAAAACATTTTTTACGACAACTATTTTACTTCCAGATCTTCCTAGAAAAGAGTAGCTTCAAGTCGACAAATGCCTTTTTTCTTGTTTTCTGGCCACTTTTTTCGACTCTGAACAACCTTAATTATTAATATAATAGAATTGGTCAAAATGGAGATGACTAATGACTTTTCAGTAATTATAAGCAACGGGATGACTCCAAAACAATTCACCTGGACCTTCGACTTTCGGCCTTACTGTTCGCATTTCAACCAGTAAAACTAAATATGTTTCGACTATAATCAAGAGTCAGTTTATTACTGTCAATCTTGAGATTTGAAATCCTTTGCTTAAGCTTCACTCTCGAAAAACAGTCTCGTGCACATTTAAAATTTTAAACGTCTAGCAGCTGAATTCAGCTCATTCTCAAGAAGTATACCGAGATCATTTTAATGTACTGTATTGGAGCGCGCCCACGGGAATGCACGAAATCGCTCTCGTTAGTGTATTACAGATGTAAAAAACACTCTTTGTTTGCGAAAAACGACGCCAGTTCTTATTTAAAACAAGCTAGCAACTGCTTACAACAACTATTTGTAAGTCCGTTCTAGGGGCTGAATGAAGACTTAACGGCTTTTTGTACATCTTGTGATACCTTCCGTTTGCAAGTGACTTCCGCTTTTTGTGTAACACCTGTTTTATTAGAACAAATTTCAAGAACAGGTATTAATTGTCTTAACCATTCAAGCCACGACGCTCAAACAGAAAAACATACACTTTGCTGGTTTCGGTAAACGTTTGACATTGTAACCCAAAGAATCAGGAAGCTTTGCACCGCTCAATCCAAACACAGTTATACATTCACACCTACCGTGACAAAGGTTTCGAAAGTGTCACAAGTGAGGAACTCACAAAAAATGTTTTGAATCTTTTTAGTGTTGTATATTAATCCGATGACACACGGTTCAACATCCTGCAACATTTTTTGCTCAGATACGTTGAACAATGTTGCACAGACGTCTTGAACGGAATAGAGCAGATCTTTATTTTCGTTCAACATCGTTCAACAACGTTCAACGTGTTGAATTGTATATTTCAACATTCAACATGGCATGACACACTGTACAACATTTGTTGTACAACAGCTGCAATATTTGTTGATTAACAAATGCTGAACCGCGTGTCACCGGCTTTACTAACCACGGCCTTAAGTCGACGTTTGAAAAGAAGCTTCTATTAATTTCAGGTTGGTTAGTGGTATTTAAGTTAACTGGTGTAGAAATTCAGGGTTTACTAGAATGTGTTTATGTAGTGATCACTTTGAGGTGTTCTGAAGTGGTCCACGTGGTCGCCACTTATCACCAACTTGGTTTAATTTGGCGTAACTTGAGTAATTATGCATTTCAATGTTTGAACGTACTGTGACAAAGGTTGTGAAAGTGGAACAAGTAAGGAACTCACGAAAAGTGTTTAAAGTCATTATTACACCCATTCAGAAATCACTGGTGATCCTTGCAATCTAATTGGCTCTCAGCAGCGCGATTTATTCCCAAATCGCACTATTTTTTCCTCTAAATCGCACCATTTCCCCAGCCAATGACAATGGACCACTAAAACGAAACAACCAGTCAGACTTCAAGGCTTGTTTAAGGTAACCAATCAAATTTCAGGAAAATGAAAGACAAAGAAAACCGCTGTGTGGCCAAATTACACGTATGATTTCAGACCAAATTGCAATCCACTCAGTTTTTATGTATGATAATGTTGTATATTACTAACAAAGGCCTTTTAAAATCAAGCCGGCGCTTGAAAAGAACGGCTTCTATTAATTCGGATTGGTTAATGCTGAGTTAACTGGTGTAGAAACTAGAATGTGTTTACGTAGCAATTACGCTGAAGTGTTCTTAAGCAGTCCACGTTGGTGACCATTTATCACCAACTTGGTTTAATTTGGCGTAATATTCTGGCTTAAAGATGACAAATTAAGAAACCATTAGTCCATTAATTTGAAAATGAATAGCTAAAGCAATATTTTTCGACGCAATGGACAAACGTGCGCCAAAATGCCGCCAAAATAGTCTTGGTTCGATTAGTAATAATTTGACCAACTTTGCAGGCGTCAAATTTATTTAAAGGTCATTCGGTTGCTTGTGACTGTTTGCCTATAAAAGGAGCACGCTTCTTTTGGCCTGTCACTTGGGTTTCACGAGAGTCTAGGATTTGGTTCCCACAATCGGCAAAATCAAAGGAGAGGAAGATCGAAGATGAATCCACAGACGTTTTTAGTTGTATTGTTTGTTTTTATGCTCTCGACACCTACCCTTGTGTTCCCGCAGGACTATATCTGTCCTTTTGACTACAGATGCGGACGGGAGCTTCAGGTAGGTGAAACATAACTTTTTTTCTTTTTCAGTCATTCTTCGTTTAGTAAGGACAGAACCGTTGCTGAGCATAAACTATACTTGGGGCTATCTTAGTCCGCCTACCTGGCGGGTGAGAAATATCGAGCGATGAGGCCGCGCGGAGAATGGGGAGGAGGGGTGGGGGGGGGGACCCGTGCCCCTCTACTTTTTTACCTCAAAAAGTAAAAACACACGAGTGCAGAAGTTTGAAACAACAAGATGTCAAAAATTCCGGATAGAATCATTCCTGATAAAGTTTAATTACAGTACCATTTTCCCAGTTCATATTTTTACTTCTCTTATTCGAAGATTCAAAACTATAGAAAAACCAGCTAAAAAATACAGCAAGCGAGAAATGTGACAAAAACATAAATGTGTCAAATCGTCTTGACATCCAGGCCACTCACTGGATTCGTCTTTGGAATATGATCTAAACTAAGCCAAATCCTTTTGAAAACCCCGAATATCGAAGCAGAAGTCGGTCTTATACTGGGTAAGGCCCAGGATGAGAGAAAGGATGAGAAAGTAGAAATGTCTTGCAGAAATGCCAGACAGGAGTTCTGAGAGTGGCCAGGATTATGCTGCTGTCGAGTCTATTGAAGCAGTTGGGTCCCAGTTACCTCCACTTGAAGATAGACGAAATCAGCCAAGAAATCATTTCCTTTTAAGTCCTACGGCAACAGGAATAAAGATTCATGTTTTGGGATCACGTGTAATAATTCCACTAAGCCTCTTGGATCATTGAAATGCACTGTGCTTTTGTATAAGGGTTTTCATCTAAATTTAAAGGCCCAATATGCTGGTAAATGCACTTTCTGGTGTTCCATTTTCAAGTATTTTCATGGGGAGGTATCACACCCATGCCCTCAGTCCCTCTCCCCCCTAACAAAGAACTGGCTTTCACCCGACCAATGCGTCCTCGAAACCCAAAACCCACAAATTTCAAAATAAAAGTTGCTTCATAGCTTTGTGCCCCCTCAGTTTTTCCAGGCCTGCTACGGCCCTGCAAGACTTTTGGAGCAATGTGTGGTCTCTTGAACTTTGAGGCGAGATCGACGGTTTATAAAGGCAACATTCGTATCAGTCCATCGTCATGCCATCTTATTCTCAGATCACCTTATGTATCGTATATTTTTAAGAAAACAAAATTGTATGTTCTCCAGTTGGTGACAAGATTAATTTAAGGTATATCAAAAGTTTAGTTGTAGTTTAAAAACACTGACACATTGTTCCAAACCTAAGAAAATCTGCCAAACAGGTCAAGCCTTCTATTTGCCTGGTATGTGATACAAGACGCCGGTCTCAGTCGCATCATTGCAAAACACACTATCCATTTGAAAACTTGTACCATTGTCAAAAACCAGCCGAATTGAACTGGGCGAGGTCTGTGCTTTTGTGGTTGGTTTCTAGTGACTGTTCCACTGAAAAAGGTTTGTCCAGACCACTGAGAAATCCCAGAATACAGCACAAGTGATTTTTCTTTCCCCAAGCTGTTTGGCAAGTTCATTTATTTTATGTAAATTGTTTGGAAGGCCAAACTCCCATCACCATCGAATTTACTAGCTGTCCTTTGACGCTTTCCTTAAAATACTGAACAAGCTTCATGTTAAAAAAAATGAACGTAATTTTCTCATGTTACAGTTTTTATAGTTAGTAACAATACTTTTTTATTCAGGCGAGAGAGGATCCTGGAGTATCAACAACTCGCTTAATGGAACGCTTGCGCATGCTGAGGGAAGCTCGCCTCAGACCTGACAGAGCAGAGGATAAACAATGAGGAAGTGAAGAACAAAGAACCGAAGACCCAACAAAATACTCCATTCAGCAAAGAACAGATTTGTCGTACGATTGCGACAGTATTTGATGAAGATCTTTTGAAGTAAATGTTTGTTAAAGGAAAATTGTAGTACCCTCCTAACGCACTACAAAGCGTATTGGATGACTTGGATTTTGTTTTCGGTCAAATACTATTGTAGCCACACAACAAGAAAATAAAACAAAGTAATTAATTATGCTTCTTTTTCATTGTTCATTTGACCACGATGGACATCCGGAACTTTTACGACCTTTCTCATTGTCCATCGATACGGTTTCTTTAGCGAATTACATTGCGCTTGTACTCTGTTTCGAATCCTCTCCCAATTAGTGCTCATATTAAAAGATGTTCAATATGAAGAATGGGAATATTTGAATACTTCCGCATTCAAAGCCTCACATTGAGGTTAAGAATCCCCTGTTTAAAAGCATCAACACAAGGCTTAAGATGTTCAAGTATTGCTAGTCAATAGTGCAGTCTCTTGCATTCAGATGTGCATTCTTTTGGTCAGCCCCAAAAATGACGACCTCTCGGTGGCACTTAGCCAGGAAGTCTGCTAATCATAGACTTACCGCCCTCCTGCGCAGTCTTAGAAGGTCTCAGAGTTTTGATACAATATTTTTTTCTGATTCTCGGTGCTGATCGACAGAATAATGGCTTACAGGGAATAGAAAAGCGAAGGCTCCACGGAAAGATATTAGCCTGCAGAGAATGCGTATTTGTGTAACAAGCGACGAATAATCCTTCGAGTTACTCTACGACGCCATCGAGCGAAGAACTGAAGGAGCGCAGGGGCGCACTAACAAAATGGTCCCAATTCTCTCCTTGCTGCGCTTCCAATATGGCGGTGTTTCAACTAAAGTTCGTCGAAAACCACTTTCAACGAACGTTGACATAAAAACTACTGCATTTTCGCAATCGTACTCAGACGCCATTTTCATTACTTATACTTGCCTCTAATTCGTAAACACGTATCAGGTGCACAAAAATATCGTCGATTGATCGCAAACAATCAGAAACAGTTTAATCGTTCGTAACTTGGCGTGGGATAACTCGTCAGTTTTTTTTTTTAACTGATCATTTTCTAAGGCAGTAAATACCATAGAATCCGCTTCTGTTGTTAGTTTCTATTCTCTCCTTTTGCCTTATCCAAGCCTTTTTCTTTTCGTCTAGAATTCCACAGCTTCAAAATATTTACAATTTACTGTGCCCTCTGTTCCTCTGTGCCCTCTGTTCCTCTGTGCCCACTGTTCCTCTGTGCCCACTTTTCCTCCGTGCCTCTGTGCCCTCTGTTCCTCTGTGGCCTCTGTTTCTCTGTGCCCACTTTTCTTCTGTGCCCTCTGTTCCTCTGTGCCCACTGATCCTCTGTGCCCTCTGTTTCTCTGTGCCCACTGTTTCTTTGTGGCCTCTGTTCCTCTGTGCCCACTTTTCCTCTGTGCCCTCTCTTTCTCTGTGCCCTCTGTCCCTCTGTGCCCTCTTTTCCTCTGTTCCTCTGTTCCCTCTGTTCCTCTGTGCCTGCCCTCTGTTCCTCTGTGCCCACTGTTCCTTTGTGCCTCTCTGCTCTCTGTGCTCTCTTTTCCTCTGTGCCCACTGTTCCTCTGTGCCCTCTGTTCCTCTGTGCCTCTGTGCCCTCTGTTCCTCTGTGGCCTCTGTTTCTCTGTGCCTACTTTTCTTCTGTGCCCTCTGTTCCTTTGTGCCCACTGATCCTCTGTGCCCTCTGTTTCTCTGTGCCCACTGTTTCTTTGTGGCCTCTGTTCCTCTGTGCCCACTTTTCCTCTGTGCCCTCTGTTTCTCTGTGCCCTCTGTCCCTCTGTCCCTCTGTGCCCTCTGTTCCTCTGTTCCCTCTGTTCCTCTGTGCCTGCCCTCTGTTCCTCTGTGCCCACTGTTCCTTTGTGCCTCTCTGCTCTCTGTGCTCTCTTTTCCTCTGTGCCCACTGTTCCTCTGTGCCCTCTGTTCCTCTGTGCCCACTTTTCCTCTGTGCCTCTGTGCCCTCTGTTCCTCTGTGGCCTCTGTTTCTCTGTGCCTACTTTTCTTCTGTGCCCTCTGTTCCTCTGTGCCCACTGATCCTCTGTGCCCTCTGTTTCTCTGTGCCCACTGTTTCTTTGTGGCCTCTGTTCCTCTGTGCCCACTTTTCCTCTGTGCCCTCTGTTTCTCTGTGCCCTCTGTCCCTCTGTCCCTCTGTGCCCTCTGTTCCTCTGTTCCCTCTGTTCCTCTGTGCCTGCCCTCTGTTCCTCTGTGCCCACTGTTCCTTTGTGCCTCTCTGCTCTCTGTGCTCT
>NC_090888.1:2585753-2595753 GCF_036669925.1 Montipora capricornis | reverse complement strand
AGAACCGTTGCTGAGCATAAACTATACTTGGAGCTATCTTAGTCCGCGTAGCTGGCGGGTGAGAAATATCGAGCGATGAGGCCGTGCGGAGAATGGGGAGGAGCGCTGGTCCCCCCCCCCCCCCCCTCGTTATTGCCTCCCGCCAGCTACGCAAGCTAAAAAGATCCTTTTTTTTCTGCCAAGGTAATCACATGGGAAACGAATTTAAACCTGTGAAACAAGCAATTCGGGTCCAATAATTTCCTATCTTTCCTAAGTCCCAGACGTCCCCATGACTACCCCTCTGTATTCGGTTACAACCCTTGACTGACAATTTCTGTTTACCGTGGTCTCCTACACCAAAAACCTTTTTTTCCAGACATAACGCCAGCCTGCCACGTTTTTCTGGAGAGAACAGGTCTGACAACCACTGCTCGCGCCTTTACGAAGTCACAGGGCCGTAGCAAGGGGAGGAGCCGGGGGTGGGGGGGGGGACCCGTGCCCCTCTACTTTTTTACCTCAAAAAGTAAAAACACACGAGTGCAGAAGTTTGAAACAACAAGATGTCAAAAATTCCGGATAGAATCATTCCTGATAAAGTTTAATTACAGTACCATTTTCCCAGTTCATATTTTTACTTCTCTTATTCGAAGATTCAAAACTATAGAAAAACCAGCTAAAAAATACAGCAAGCGAGAAATGTGACAAAAACATAAATGTGTCAAATCGTCTTGACATCCAGGCCACTCACTGGATTCGTCTTTGGAATATGATCTAAACTAAGCCATATCCTTTTGAAAACCCCGAAAATCGAAGCAGAAGTCGCTCTTATACTGGGTAAGGCCCAGGATGAGAGAAAGGATGAGAGAGTAGAAATGTCTTGCAGAAATGCCAGACAGGAGTTCTTAGAGTGGCCAGGATTATGCTGCTGTCGAGTCTATTGAAGCAGTTGGGTCCCAGTTACCTCCACTTGAAGATAGACGAAATCAGCCAAGAAATCATTTCCTTTTAAGTCCTACGGCAACAGGAATAAAGATTCATGTTCTGGGATCACGTGTAATAATTCCACTAAGCCTCTTGGATCATTGAAATGCACTGTGCTTTTGTATAAGGGTTTTCATCTAAATTTAAAGGCCCAATATGCTGGTAAATGCACTTTCTGGTGTTCCATTTTCAAGTATTTTCATGGGGAGGTATCACACCCATGCCCCCAGTCCCTCTCCCCCCTAACAAAGAACTGGCTTTCACCCGGCCAATGCGTCCTCGAAACCCAAAACCCACAAATTTCAAAATAAAAGTTGCTTCATAGCTTTGTGCCCCCTCAGTTTTTCCAGGCCTGCTACGGCCCTGCAAGACTTTTGGAGCAATGTGTGGTCTCTTGAACTTTGAGGCGAGATCGACGGTTTATAAAGGCAACATTCGTATCAGTCCATCGTCATGCCATCTTATTCTCAGATCACCTTATGTATCGTATATTTTTAAGAAAACAAAATTGTATGTTCTCCAGTTGGTGACAAGATTAATTTAAGGTATATCAAAAGTTTAGTTGTAGTTTAAAAACACTGACACATTGTTCCAAACCTAAGAAAATCTGCCAAACAGGTCAAGCCTTCTACTTGCCTGGTATGTGATACAAGACGCCGGTCTCAGTCGCATCATTGCAAAACACACGATCCATTTGAAAACTTGCACCATTGTCAAAAACCAGCCGAATTGAACTGGGCGAGGTCTGTGCTTTTGTGGTTGGTTTCTAGTGATTGTTCCACTGGAAAAAGTTTGTCCAGACCACCGAGAAATCCCAGAATACAGCACAAGTGATTTTTCTTTCCCCAAGCTGTTTGGCAAGTTCATTTATTTTATTTAAATTGTTTGGAAGGCCAAACTCCCATCACCATCGAATTTACTAGCTGTCCTTGGACGCTTTCCTTAAAATACTGAACAAGCTCCATGTTAAAAAATGAACGGAATTTTCTCATGTTACACTTCTTATGGTTAGTAACAATATTTTTTTTATTCAGGCTAGAGAGGATCCTGGAGTATCAACAACTCGCTTGATGGAACGCTTGCGCATGCTGAGGGAAGCTCGCCTCAGACCTGACAGAGCAGAGGATAAACAATGAGGAAGTGAAGAACAAAGAACCGAAGACCCAACAAGATACTCCATTCAGCAAAGAACAGATTTGTCGTACGACAATATTTGATGAAGATCTTTTGAAGCAAATGTTTGTTAAAGGAAAATTGTAGTACCCTCCTAACGCACTACAAAGCGTATTGGATGACTTGGATTTTGTTTTCGGTCTATTGTAGCCACACAACAAGAAAATAAAACAAAGTAATTAATTATTCTTCATTTTCATTGTTCATTTGACCACGATGGACATCCGGAACTTTCTCATTGTCCAGCGATACGGTTTCGTTTAGCGAATTACATTGCGCTTGTACTCTGTTTCGAATCCTCTCCCAATTATTGCTCATATTAAAGATGTTCAATATGAGGAATGAGAATATTTGAATACTTCCGCATTCAAAGCCTCACATTGAGGTTAAAAATGCCCTGTTTAAAAGCATCAAAACAACGCTTAAGATGTTCACGTATTGCTAGTCAATAGTGCACTCTCTTGCATTCAGATGTGCATTCTTTTGGTCAGCCCCAAAAATGACGACCTCTCGGTGGCACTTAGCCAGGAAGTCTGCTAATCATAGACTTACCGCTCTCTTGCGCAGTCTTAGAAGGTCTCAGAGTTTTGATACAATATTTTTTCTGATTCTCGGTGCTGATCGACAGAATAATGACCTACAGGGAATAGAAAAGCAAAGGCTCCACGGAAAGATATTAGCCTGCAGAGAATGCGTATTTGTGTAACAAGCGACGAATAATCCTTCGAGTTACTCTACGACGCCATCGAGCGAAGAACTGAAGGAGCGCATGGGCGCACTAACAAAATGGTCCCAATTCTCTCCTTGCTGCGCTTCCAATATGGCGGTGTTTCAACGAAAAGTCGTCGAAAACCACTTTCAACGAACGTTAACATAAAAACTACTGCATTTTCGCAATCGTACTCGGACGCCATTTTCATTACTTATACTTGCCTCTAATTCGTAAACACGTATCGCGTGCACAAAAATATCGTCGATTAATCGCAAACAATCAGAAACAGATTGCGATTGTGTTTCCATATCGTTGTCTCCTCGCTTTTGCATTGCTACTCGTAGTCTTGTTTGCACTCATCGGCGATTGGTCGGGGATGAACGTAAAAGGTGTTTCCTTTAACACAAACTGTTTGTGATCATGCATATGCTCGCGGAAGGTGCTTGCGATTGTTTGCGACGGAGTTACGCGCATGTGAAAACGCGCATATGAAAACAGCAGCCGAGAAGTTCCGCATGATTTCACACGTGATTAATCGTTCGTAACTTGGCGTGGGATAACTCTTCAGTTGTTTTTTTCAACTGATCATTTTCTAAGGCAGTAAATACCATAGAATCCGCTTCTGTTGTTAGTTTCTATTCTCTCCTTTTGCCTTATCCAAGCCTTTTTCTTTTCGTCTAGAATTCCACAGCTTCAAAATATTTACAATTTACTGTGCCCTCTGTTCCTCTGTGCCCTCTTTTCCTCTGTGCCCACTGTTTCTCTGTGCCCTCTGTTCCTCTGTGCCCACTTTTCCTCTGTGCCTGTGTGCCCTCTGTGCCTCTGTGCCCTCTGTTCCTCTGTGCCTTCTGTTCCTCTGTGCCCACTGATCCTCTGTGCCCTCTGTTTCTCTGTGCCCACTGTTTCTTTGTGCCCTCTGTTCCTCTGTGCCCTCTGTCCCTCTGTGCCCACTGTTCCTCTGTGCCCTATGTTCCTTCTGTTCCTCTGTGCCCTCTGTTCCTCTGTGCTGTCTGTTTCTTTGTTCCCTCTGTTCCTCTTTTTCTCTCTGCCCTCTGTGCCCTCTGTTCGTCTGTGCCCTCTGTTCGTCTGTGCCCACTGTTCCTCTGTTCCTATGTGCTCTCTGTTCGTCTGTGCCCTCTGTTCCTCCGTTACGCTGCGCCCTCTGTGCCCTCTGTTCCTCTGTTCCTCTCTTCCTCTATGCCCTCTGTTCCTCTTTTCCTCTGTGCCCTCTGTTCCTCTGTTCCTCTGTGCCCACTGTTTCTCTATGCCCTCTGTTCCCGCTGTTCCTCTTTTCACAGTGTTTTTTATGTAGTTAGGTTAATGTCCTTTTCTTCAATGACAGCAGTCAGGTCGTCGTACACGAGCCATGAGCCCAGAGCGCACTATCAAAGATACTGGAGGGCAAATCCAATTGATCTCACAACTCCAATCTTGGGCAAACGCGTCTATTCCGCAACTGCCATGCGAAGCAAATTTGGAGTTAAACCTGCATGGGAAGTTGGGCATTGTTACAGTAGTAAGAAGCAGATCGGTCGATGGTATGAGGGCCCCATTTTACATAGATAACTGCCAACTAAAACGATTCTGGCGGCATTATCATTTTCAGTAAAGACTTTCACTTTCTTGTTCTCCAACGCCTTAGTATCGCTTTAAGCTCTCGATATGTATAACTGCACTTGCGTCGGTACAAATTACGACGGACAAAGTAGAAAGTGGTCTAATTGAATAGCCATTGAAATAGTCAATGTTCAAATACCAAAACTTCAACTCTACCATCAAACTAGATGACATAGGCAATATGGAATCCCAAGCTGATCTGGAGTCAATGGCAGCGTACATTTGACTGGCGAGTAATCCAGCAATCGGCCCAACCCCAAGGTAGATAGAATTTACCAATCCTGCAATCTTAGCTAAATTCCGGAACGTTACGAAGCCGTCTTGAATGTAAAAGTCTAATATTCTTTTGAGCTTCGCCACTTTCTTGTCTGGAACTTCAAACCGCATTAAAATCGTGTTAAG
Source organism: Montipora capricornis (assembly GCF_036669925.1). Classification (NCBI taxonomy): domain Eukaryota; kingdom Metazoa; phylum Cnidaria; class Anthozoa; order Scleractinia; family Acroporidae; genus Montipora; species Montipora capricornis. The sequence continues at coordinate 2,590,886 of NC_090888.1, read as the reverse complement.
GACGGTGCCTACTATTGTTATTGCGCAAACGTTCTGCGCATCTCCAGATACTCGGATTTCCTATCGCCGATGCTTACTAATGCAGGGATATTTTTGCGCGGTTTAAAACTATTCAGATGAAGTAGATCTTTGTAAGTGCTCGTGGTATCCAAAAAGAAAATTGTGGGTAACCATGCATTCTTTAGAGATAATTGAGCTTCAATTTGAGAAAAAACGCCATACATTGCTTTGTATTTTAGAGCTTTTTACAAATATTGTTCATAAATTATCTTTGAAAAATGCGAGGTTACCCCCAATTTTGTTTTTGGATTTCAATAACACTTGTTAAGTTCTACCTTTCCTGCATAATCACAAATCGGGCCAAAAATACCTCTGAATCAGTAGGCACCGTCCTTAATTATGAAACCTAGCCATTTATCTGGGCGACCAGCACGACTTATTTTCATTAACAACAAATCCGGAAGACCCAAGATCTTTACGCTGAATAATACTCGCTGCTTGAGCGGAACAATTATTAAGTAGACTGCCTAAACCATTATCTAGGTAGACAAAACTGACGTGACCCATCGTGCGCCAACGCCTTACTAGGGGCCGAAGCAATTTCTTGAAACAAAAACAAGCACTGCTAAGCCCAAACGAAAGCACTTTAAAAGTAAAATATCTGAGAGCACCATTGAATTTCCAAGCAAAACCCAAATAGTTTGGATGGTCCGGATGAATGCTAACATGATGGTAGCCTGATTTGAGGTCCCAGGTGAAAAAACCAGTCACTCTCATCCAAAACCACAGACAGAGATCGCAAATCTTCATACTTGAATTTGACCACAACTAGACATTAATTAATATGCCTCAAATCTATCACCAAACGAAGTTTTTTGCCTTCGGCAAAAGGGCGGGGCGTTGTGCTCTTGAATACAGCAGTTAGCTAGTAACTGCAGTATTGTTCGCTGCACAAAATGCGGGTGTTCGAGTAAAGATTTGTTTTTTACAAGAAAACAAGGCGATTGGTATTTTGACCAAAAGGTAACCTATAACCTTCTTTAATGATACTTCAGTCCGGGGCCCGCAAACACGTTTCCCAGAAATATGCTGATTTTTCCAATTTGCCAGCTACACTCGGAGAGGCGGTCTCCGCAACAAATTCGCCTGCCGTACGTTTATTAAATGAAGGAAATAAATTGGAATCTTCATCAACCACGTCAGCAAGTCAATCACACGCGCCTCTATCTACGTTTCTTGTACAGGATTCGCTGAGGTGCCCAAACTCCCCGCACTATAAATTTTATCGTCCAAAAACCAAAATTAAAATATATTTCTACTCAGTGTTCTACTCCCAAAGCGACTGAAGGCATGAAAAAATTTAGTCTAGTGGACTGAAGTCGTTCGCAGTACAGACCGAAGTGAATCGAATTGAATATGCTAACCGATATATACTAAATGCAAATAACTTGCAATTAACTTGACGATTGCAAAGGACAGGAGCGAGGACGGCACAGTCGGTTTGTGCGAGGCCTTGAGTTCGATTCCCGGATCTCCCATCCCTGTTTCGACTTCTTTCCATTTTGTGTAGCTTGAGTAGCTTTAAACACCCGTAAAACGGAGCACTGATGGAGAGGGGGGAGTAAAATGGGCGCACTGTCGACCTCAGGTTTGTCAGTTGAATTACTGTTACGAGTTATCGACGTTAAATATGGTTGCTTTACTTTACTTTTAATACCATTCCAATCGTAATGTGCAGAAGGCTATTATTTGCTTTACTGCGTACCGCAAATAATTTTCCATTAAAATGAACTACCCAAAATTGTGGAAACGCGGCATTATGGCTTGAGTGCATCTCTCGTATAGAAACAGCGACCATTCTAGGAAATTTTATGTGGGAAGCAAATCACAAAATAAGTCAGATAAATTTCTCAACTGTTAATCCTCGGACCTACGGTCCACACGGGACAAAAATGGCTTGCAACCTCCTTTCGTGTTACCGAACTCCTCGTATTTGCTTCAGACATGTCTGAGTTTGTTGGGTGAAAAGAAAACACTGACCCCCGGTCCATGGACCCCTCTACCGACCGGGTCCACGAACTGCCTCACGGACCGGTCCACGGACTACCCCTACGGACCCCCTATACGGACCACCTTGAAACAACATAGAAATGAAAAAATAAAGAAAAAAAAAATCTAAATATTTGACTTACTGGTTGTCTCGATAGATCACTCTTGCACGGTCACTCGTGTCGGCGAAATCTCAACCGTTATGCTCCGAAAATTTAACAGACTAAGGCTCAGGTTCGGGCGCAAAGTCTATTAATCACACATTGCCCCTTCCTTCAATGTGGACCGGAATGCTTCGAAAAAGATTGATAATAAGTAAGTTCTATTTGTGTTTTATTTCCTTCCCTCTGCCATTTTTCGGATCATTCTCCCGCGGGTTTGTGAACTCGCACCAAGCTTCACGATCTCTCTGTTCCGAACAAAATTGCGGAAGGAACTTAGATATTACCGGTCTTTATCGAAGCACTCCGGTCAACGGCGAAGGAAAAGGCAACGCCTGTGCCGCTGGCAAGAGTGGTCTATCCAGACAACCGGTATAAACAAATTATCAGTTGTTATTTATTTTTCTTTATTTATTTTTAATTCTGTGTTGTTTTGGGGTGGTCCGAAGAGAGGGTCCGTAGGGGTAGTCCGTGGACCGGTCCGTAAGGCAGTCTGTGGACCCGGTCCGTAGGGGGGTCCACGGACCGGGTGTCAGTGTCTTCGGGTCACCCGAGTTTGTTTACATTAACGCACGGTGTAACGCGAGTCGCACAGTGCTAAGTTGGCTACAACCAATTTTGTATCCCACTACTGTAACAGTGTATATGGAATAATTACCTTATTAAATGTTAATAACTCCTAAAAGTATGAAAGTTTGGAGATTTTGCCTCCAGCCAAAAATCTTGGAATGATCATAAGGTATAGAAACTGACAACCAAGATTTGGTGAGCCAATAAAAAATTAACCGGCTGGAAACGAATCATCTGGGCCGGTTCCTGAAAGATGTAATAACTCTGTTCCAGGGAGAAATGTGCCTTATTCCAGGAATACCTTTATTACCGGAATAAATTCTGTTCTGTTAGGGCCGATTTACACGGTACGACTTTGTCGCATGCGACAACGGCTTACGACAGGCCCACGACATGATTTACAATTGTTGTGTACGTCAGAAAAAATGTCGTATCATTTTAAAACATGTTTTAAAACGCTGCGACAATCGTAAGTCGTGTCGTGGGCCTGTCGTGAGCTTGTCGCATGCGACAAAATCGTATCGTGTAAATCGGCCCTTAGAATAGCAGATTTATTTCTGGAATAACTGTTATAGAGCGGTTCTCAATTGAGTGTCGAAAGTAATTAGCAAATTGCTTTGGTTTTGCATTTACTTCACTCAGTGATTGGTTGAAAGTTCTCGCGCCATTTTTTCAACCAATCAGAACTGAAAGCAAAACCAATCGTGGCTGGCGCGTGCATATTTTCCCGCGCTTTGTGTCGGCTACGTGTAATTACTTCGAGTCTTGATTGGTTTATTGGATTGTCTCCGTCCTTTTTGATTGGCCAAAGTAATTACTTTGGTTTTGGTTTTACGACACTCAATTGAAACTCGCTCTATCATGTATAATTTATTCCTCCTTCCAGGAACCGGCCGCTGTTGTTTAAATCTTTATCAATAAAGGGCAAAATTACTGAGCGCTGATTGGCTGAGACAGAGGGCATTTTTTCTTAATCGAGGGCATTTTTGGGAATCAAGTAAAGGCTTGATTACTTGATCCTGATTGGTTAATTTTGCCTTTTATTGATAAACAAGTAATCGCATGAGTCCTCGTACTATTAAGGATTAATTGCACTTGTGTTTTGGAAAATTTCCAAAACACTCGTGCAATTAATCATTAATAGTACTCGACCTCATGTGATTACCTATACTAAACATACAGCGGCATTTTACACAAAATTGATCCATTGAGGTGGCCGGAATGCTACTTCAGAAGTGATATGCCAATGTTTATTTGCTCAAGTAATCATAAAAAGAGTAAGCATAAAAAAATCAATTCTTTTTCGTTCTAATTATGTCTTTCGCAAAAAAGCCTGAAGGAATTTCTTTAAGCAATTTCTGAGGAATTTCCTCATGAATGGACTTGTTATGATTTCTTCCTTTGCTGTGTGATTATTTTAATGCCATTTCTTTCTTTGTTTAATTCTTCGTTTACTTGCATTCAAAAGAGACATGTTACTCCCGCCAGTGAGCCGGATGCTGTCAGTGTTCGATTAGCCTTGGTCAAACATTAAAGGTCGAGTATATGTTAGTCTTGTGTTCTAGCCGCAAATGAGCACAAAAAAATAACCGATACAGAGAGCTCGAGTTTCCGAAATTTTACTAGAGAGTGCACAGAAAGCCGTACTACTAAATAATTGGATAACAGTGGCACATGAGACGCTAGCGCTTGTTAGATGCACTCTTGTTTCATAAGAACCTTTTTTAAAAGAATGTTCAGGCTGAGATTAACCCGGAGGGTCAAAATTTAAGAACATGCCAAGAACCTATCCAGGCTGAGTCGAGTCAGTTAAGAACATTTCATTTTTTTCTCGGGGATCGTTTTTTGAACATTAACAAAGTGATTTCCTCATTGCATGGTGCCGTGTGGAGCAACTCAGTTTGTAGTCGAACTTTAGTATACCACTCAACTTTTAGAACATGTTAAGAACGTTTTCAGGTTCAGCCCCCAAATTAGGCGTTTTTGTAGAAAAGAGTGTCTAATCATTCCTCTGTTTAAAATAAAGACGTTAAAAAAATCGGAACTGCAATTATGGAATACAAAATCTTGAATCAGTGATCAATAACATCACTGCAGGGATGAAAATAAATGAATCGATTTCATTTTCATCCCGCGAAAACACTTTCGGGGTTTCAAACGCATGGGCTGAAATTGCAATGAGAAAACCGAGATAAGGATCAAGATATTTAGATATATTTAGATATATTTAGCTTCGGCGAAGCGAAAGCTTTGCAATTGCCTTGTCCATGACGAGTGGAATTCACGTATTTTGCCTCCGTCACCCAACAATGTATTGTTCAAAATACTATTTAGATTATTGCTGATACTGGGT
>NC_090888.1:2555753-2580753 GCF_036669925.1 Montipora capricornis | reverse complement strand
TCATAGCCATACAGTTGGGAGTAGGTCTATTAATTGGGCACATTTGTACCCCTGAAATGACTCAAAGAATCAAAGCAATGTATATATTCGAAGCGCGGGTTCTAGACGAAATGTAGAGGTGATCCTCGCACCTCACTTGATGAAGCATTGCACTTACATCGCAGAGTTCATGGGTTTGAATCCCGTTGCCAGTGAAGTGCTTGCCAGGATCATCTCTATATTTCGTTTTCAACATCGCTGTTCAACAAAATCGAATGCGGGATGTTGAAGGAAACGTCGATGCGCTTTGCCCAGGTCTTTATAGACGAAAGGTGCACGTGATCCTTGTACTTCCTTACAAAATTTAAGCAATTCTCGCTTATAGACAACTGACATAAGTTACATTTCAAATATATACTTTTACTTCAGTCATCCAGTTTCCAACTTGGTGCCTTCATAGTTCAATTTGCAGTTGGTAGAGCATTGAACCGGCATCGCAGAGGACTCGAATCCCGTTGAAGAGAACTGAATTTTTCAGGTGTTTATAAGGGACAATTGCTTAAATTGTCCAGATAAGTGACACATTCTTTCAAGATTGCAAAAATGTTGGCTTAGTTTGCCGCGGTTTCAAGGTTCATCACCTAATCACGTGCAAGTCGAAAGTTCAAATTTATGACCTACGGCACTTGACACGTTGGCCTCCAATCGGAAAACGTATTTGAGTTGGAAGATAAAACAAATTGCTTTCAAAACGACAATGCACTGGACGGGATTTTTTTCTTAACACTTGCTGTTGTTTTGTCGTTTCGTTGATTGTGTTTCATTGGCCCTGAAAAGCCCCTATGGGGAGTGATGAATTAAGTACGTATTGTCAAATGAAACCGAGAAGCCTGAAAATTTTTTTGGACTTCAACGGGATTTGAACCCGCGACCTCGCGATACCGGTGCGATGCTCTAACCAACTGAGCTATGAAGCCACTGACGTTGGGAGCTGGTCACTTCTGAGTTCACAACTTCCCGTGATAAGTAATTATGAGTGAAAGATATATATGAAATACATATATTGCACTGCGGGTATGAAATCACATGAAACCATGTTGTCACGCAGTGATGAGCGCAAATTTCTATTGCGTCGAGAAGCCTGAAAATTTTTCAGGACTTCAACGGGATTTGAACCCGCGACCTCGCGATACCGGTGCGATGCTCTAACCAACTGAGCTATGAAGCCACTGACGTTGGGAGCTGGTCACTTCTGAGTTCACAACTTCCCGTGATAAGTAATTATGAGTGAAAGATATATATGAAATACATATATTGCACTGCGGGTATGAAATCACATGAAACCATGTTGTCACGCAGTGATGAGCGCAAACTTCTATTGCGTCGAGAAGCCTGAAAATTTTTCAGGACTTCAACGGGATTTGAACCCGCGACCTCATAATTACTTATCACGGGAAGTTGTGAACTCAGAAGTGACCAGCTCCCAACGTCAGTGGCTTCATAGCTCAGTTGGTTAGAGCATCGCACCGGTATCGCGAGGTCGCGGGTTCAAATCCCGTTGAAGTCCTGAAAATTTTTCAGGCTTCTCTACGCAATAGAAGTTTGCGCTCATCACTGCGTGACAACATGGTTTCATGTGATTTCATACCCGCAGTGCAATATATGTATTTCATATATATCTTTCACTCGTAATTACTTATCACGAGAAGTTGTGAACTCAGAAGTGACCAGCTCCCAACGTCAGTGGCTTCATAGCTCAGTTGGTTAGAGCATCGCACCGGTATCGCGAGGTCGCGGGTTCAAATCCCGTTGAAGTCCTGAAAAATTTTCAGGCTTCTCGACGCAATAGAAGTTTGCGCTCATCACTGCGTGACAACATGGTTTCATGTGATTTCATACCCGCAGTGCAATATATGTTTTTCATATATATCTTTCACTCATAATTACTTATCACGGGAAGTTGTGAACTCAGAAGTGACCAGCTCCAACGTCAGTGGCTTCATAGCTCAGTTGGTTAGAGCATCGCACCGGTATCGCGAGGTCGCGGGTTCAAATCCCGTTGAAGTCCTGAAAATTTTTCAGGCTTCTCGACGCAATAGAAATTTGCGCTCATCACTGCGTGACAACATGGTTTCATTTGATTTCATACCCGCAGTGCAATATATGTATTTCATATATATCTTTCACTCAAGTACGTATTGTGTTGCATTGTACTGAGGCGAATATTGCTAAGGCTGTATGCTGCATGGGTGGTTCACGTTTCGTGTTAGTTTTACACTATCTGCCTTGCAATTGTAGTGAAAGAGAGGCAAAGCCAAATGTTACCCCCCCAGTAAACGAAAGAAAACAGAGATATTTTTTCGATCATTGTTTTCGAAAAAATACATCTCTTCTCAGTCTGCGTTGTTTACAAATGCATCGGGCCACCATACACCTTTAGCACCAGTTTTGTGAATCTTGCTAATAGGACAGGGGCGGATCTGGAAGGGGGGGGGGGTGGGGTGAGGAAGCATGATCGAAGGCATGATCGAATTCATGATCATTTCATGTAGATTCCGAGAAATCAAAATATGTCATTAATGATTCATGCCGAAGCCCGTGATGAGAAAGGGAAACTGAAATGGTCGTTGTAAACAATGAAGCTTGCGTCTTGAACAGGAGAGGAAATTTCTATTTGAGTATCTTTGGGTTTTACAGCTTTAACGTACACTTTCTAGCTTCACGCGCGTGACGCCCCGAGCACCTAAATAATACAAAACCTTAATTGCTTTGAATTATGAAAGAGCCACAGATAATCAAACCAACGATTTCTAACCGAAAAATACGGGTCATGCAGTGGGACAGCAAAATAACTCCATTAAAACTGACGTGCTGTTACACATAACGGCTTACTTATGTGGGTGGAAAATACTGTAAAATTAGAAGCATCCTGCTCCATTTCGTGTCATTAACACCTTTACCAATCCATATTCTCGGTTTTGGGCGTTTTTTTGGGAGACCGTAAAGCACCCACTTTCGCAATAATTTTCTTTTCTAGAGAACTCTGCAGCTGTAAAATCGACGAATGAAAGTATAATTAGAGTTTTATAAGGAATTTTCTTTCTAATTTCCTTTGAATGCTCCTGTTTTTTTCGTTCGGTGGCTCCTCAGTGCCTGTTGGCACTCGAATCATCTGGGATCTTTTAAAACATCCAGCTTCTATTCTCAGTTCACTAGATTCTTTTTTACGAATTTTCTTGCGAAGCTTTTATGCTTCAAAGCATGGTTTGTAAAATTGTTATCTTCGAGCGCACAGATAACTCCATAGCCATAAATTTACTTATAAGACAGTAAAATCTAGAACTTCCAAGAATCATGTTTCACTTCAAGTTTACTTACCCCCAAAACGTAAAAAATACAGTGTTTTCTTAATAGAAATCTCCAGTTTAATGATTTACTGAAACAACAAAATCTTTTTCAAAAAGAACAGAGTGAATAATTCATAGCTTAGCGCGGTAAGCAATTTAAAGTGTAATTTTCCACGGTTTTGAGGAACATGTCAATTTGGAGTTCTCTAATTGAAAAGTGATTCTCCAACGGTTTCGTAATTCTGCGTTCGCGGTATGGAGCACAAAAGTATGGCGTTGCGATAAGACTTAATAATTCACCTTGTTTGCTTTTAAGGACACCCGAATATTATCAACATAACTTCTTTTATTAATATGTAATGAGTTTTTGTGATAGATAACTTCTATATAAGAGATATCCAAAGACTCAAAGTGCACTTGACACAGTCATCAAGATGAAGGTGATCATATACTTGGCGATTTTCTCATTGATTCTCACACTTGTCCACGGACAGAGGTCGCTGAGAAAATCTTGTGGTAGTGGATGGGGAATACCGTTTGGCTGTAAGGTTTGTAACAACTTTTTAAGTTCAAAACTGTAGATTGTTTTGCTAAAACAACGTGCTAGTGTCAGTTTGTGAAAAGCAAAGTGAATCAACCGAAAACCAACACCCTGGACCGCAAACCACCGATTGCCTATAAGTCTTCCAACCCTAAATTTGCTCCAAGGAAAGAAGAATTGACTAGGCTAAATCCTTCCCTGGCATAAAGAAAAAATATATATATATTGATATGAAAAAAAAGCTCTTGCAAATGCTTTCCAGCTGACGTTCAATAAAACTACAAAAAAAAAATAAGCCGTGCATACAAAGGTCAGTTTAGAGATTTTTTGACTTGATGCAACATGAAATTAAAACAAAGGAGAAAATTTTGTTGCCAATCATAGTTTGAGAAAATCTCACAGAAAAAATGCTCGCATCAATTCTGTCGCTTTTTTTGGAATCATTGTCCTAAAACCTATGCTTCGTTAAACTAAAAAGAAAATGACGGGCAACGGGTGCGTTGAGGTTTTCAGCTTGTCTGGTGTCATGTGAATACAGTGTATGGCCTTGATGACCCTTTGACATGCGCACATAGGCATACGTAGTTGAACGACAGCTCCTCGGTTTGAGAACAATCATAATGAGACAGCGAGCCTTTGGCATAGGCGATACGAATGATTTGTGACGGTGTTTTTTCAGACACCGCAGTGTACCTGTTAATGTTGCGGTTGGGTCAGTTAAGAGTGACTGAGAGGTTTACATTTACTCTAGAAGCGACATGCCTTCTTTAAGAGCTATATCTGTCTAATAACGTTAGTAAATAAGATCAGGATCTTAGTACACTGAGTGTGTTTAATTTAAGTGATCATTATTCACAAAGAAAAGTACCCAAAAGTGGAAGACGCTTAAGTTCTCCTTAGAACTGACAATATCGGTAAATAACTTTGCTGAAGACTTGAGGCAGTCCTCTGTCTTTATTGCAGCCGTATAATTCATGCAAACAAATCAGTCTTTAGGTCTCTGGAGCCAAACCGTTTCCTCATGAAATAGAATTTGCTTTCCGTCGGCGTCCTTGTCTGATACTTTTCATTAGAGAAGCCTCGATCATCTCTTGCAATGTTGCTGTTTCTTTCCGTTTGCCCACCAAACTGAAAACAATAAAAAAGGTGTTATTATTATTATAATATTTACCCGTGGTTTGGATAGGTACGAAATCGATCACCAGTTAAAGCTGGAGCGGCAGTGCGAGTTTGATAAAACTGTACCGGCAACAGTAACAAATTTATTTTTACAGGAGCCCACGTGCTCCTGACTTTTATTATTGGTTTAGAAAGAACGTTTATTACACATAACATGAGAATTTTATTCCATAAAGCTCATTTGTACAAATCTATACGCTTTATTTTCACATGTGAAAAAGGCCTATACAGCCAATCAGAATGGCGTACAGCTATTTCACATGTGAAAGTATAACCAATCAACGATAGCGTAAAGGCGTTTCCATGCCAATCACTCGTGCATCTCGTGCAAATCGTGCAAATCGTACTTGTTTTTGAATTAAATCAAATTTGTATTTGGTTTTATTGTTAGTGAGTTTTTGTTTCTAATTCGCGTTCAGAAAACTATTTTAATGAAAATTCTCATGTTATGTGTAATAAACAGTTCACGACATAGAAAGTGCTTTGTACGGGGTTTTATTCACTCGTTGTTTGTGTCAAAAACCCTCACTCGCTCGTTCCTCGCTCGTTCGGGTTTTTGACACAAACAACTCGTGCATAAAACCCCGTACGCCGCACTTTCTATGAAGTAAACTATATATCTTCTAAGGTAGTATCTTCTTCAATTGCTTCAATCTTATGTTAGACGCATGTTTGAAATACGTTTAGTGTGGCCCAGTGGTTAGGGAGCTTGCCTTGAAATCCGGATATCTCGCGGGTTCAAGACCCGCTCTGACCATTCGTTGAATTTGTTCCTGATAGTTCCCTTATCAACTTCCCAGCTGCTCTTGTAAATAACCAACTGATTTGCCTCCGGCCAGTTGGGATTCGTAACAGTTGTTGTTGTTGCTCTTTTCCGTCTTTTCGTTAATTGTGTTTCATTGGCCCTGAAAAGCCCCTGTGGGGAGCGGTCAATTAAGTATGTATTGTATTATTATTGCATTGCACAAAAATATTCGTTAAGGGAAATTGGTCATTATTTTTTTCCTTTCTTCGAGGAGAACTTGGCTTCGGACTTTGGACGAGTTGGTTCATGCCACCTTCAACGATGGTATGACGACATACTTTTGACGTTTGTTATTAACATTAAGTGAAAGACTCGGATATCGGACTGGAAGTTTTACGAAGGGTTACCAGTCCTCCGAGTGGTGTAGTAGTGTAGCCTCGCAGGTTAGATAATAACTTTATAGGAAGCTTACGTAGAAGCAGACAACTTCAGTTGGATGGCCAAGTAACGAGATGCTTATGAAATGATTTGCTTTTGTCTGTCCCCGAACTTTAAGTGTGATAAACATAAAAATAGTACTGTTGTGGAATCGTTTTTCGCAAAGTATGCAGCAAATAGAAGTGGATCCATTGTTCGAAAGGCGATCATACTGAAAATTATGTCAGAAGTGTAAGGCAAAAATTCATCAATAAATTGAAATTAAGGGTGATGCGAAACCAGGATTGGATTGATTGGATTTTAAACATATATGAATACCCTGCCGTCGTAAGTAAGGTCAATGATCAGGGATCAGGCCGCTTTGGGGAGCAAAAAGAGAATCATGATGTAGTCAAGTTATCGCTGTAAACTCTTAAACCGGATACGAAAACGAATTTTTATGAATTAAATTGCTGGAAACTTAAAGGATTTCGGACAGAAAGGAATTCTTAAGCATTATTTTGAAAAACTTTGATTACTAACCTGTCGACGGCACTTTCTACCACTGAATACAGTTCCCCATTTGCAATGCGCCTTGGTACTTAGGTGAAACCCTGTTGCAATAAGAATCAGATAAATAAACGCTATCTTAGATGCTTCCATGCTGTACGGACGGACGAAATATAGATTGATGCACTCTACGTTTAAGCGAACTACTGCCACTGCAAACTGAAACTTGGGTTAGACTTGGTTATAACAAGATGTAAATAAAAAGAAAGCACCAATTGTTTTATTAAAACGAATATGATAACACCGCTATAAGGTGCTAAGTACTTTGGCGATTTTCTAGGCTGATTTAATTTGCGCTAAAGTTATTATACTAAAAAATAGGCTAAGATCGAGGTTAGTTCAGTGTTACGGGCTCATACACTTTTCTCACGCCGATGGCTTTAGGCGCCCAGGGCGGTTTTCGATTGGAGTTTTTCATTTCATCAGTGTGTCGTGATTAGCTAAGCTTATATCTTTAATTGGTTTGTTCAGTTTCAAGGCCCTGTGCTACCAAGAGTAGAATACAATGTCAGTAGTTTCACAATCTTTTGAGACGCGCGAGAGAGAAAGCTTATCAGAGTGACAGAAATGTGATATTCCATCGCTTTCTATGCAATTCAGTCGGACAACAAATTGTTATGTCATACTGAGTATGCTATTCAGTGCAAAACCAGCTGAACCACAATTTGGAAGAATTAAACGAGGGATGTCATTTGCACACCTTTGATTAGTTTCAAAAGCAATACAGTTCTGGCTCAATAGGTAACATTTCCAGTTTTAATGCCACTAAGAGTGCAAAATTAGGAACGTGTTAATTGCACGCACACCAGAGTACTAGAGCTTTAATCTGAGAAGCCCAGCACAAAAGGTGAATTGTTGTCAGTTTTCTATCCAGATCATTTAAAAGCGAGCCCTTAAGCAGTCTTATTCTCCTGAGAATATCACCTTCCTTTCATTAGACCTAGAAGTGATAGTAGGCGAGATCAGTTCTCATTGCCACTGTAAAACGACGCCAACGATAACGAGTTAAAACAGTTTTGGTAGAGGTTAAATTGCATTTTTTCATGGCCAATTTTTAATTTTTTGGTACTATAAGCTTTTCAGTCTTTTGGAGGGCACTTTAATTCCCAGAAATGCAAGCAATAGACCATTTTCCGAGTTCATGTCTGCCTCCTCATCAAAACGAGTCTTTGGGCGAAATTTTTGTGATGGTATTTGTTTCTAGTTTACATATGAATAAAAACTAATTTACATGAGAAAAACTTCGCACGTTCTTTGAAGTTTAAGTATTTCCTACCAGTTTCGCCAAATAAGATAAGTGTAAGGGTCATCGTTATTTTCATGTTAGGTTAAATCCAGCTGCTTATTTTTACTGTGATGAAGATGACTATGGAAGGGGACACTTCGTGACGCTTATTAAAAGATACTTGCATCGAATTACTTCCAAGGACTGCTCAAGCAACAACGAGATCGACAAGGACAATGGCGTCACAAAACAATTCTTTTAACGAACTAAAGCAAGGGATGGTGCGGTACATTCGTTTAACATGTTGATCCACTTCTCTGCCATTTTCTTCCCGCCAACAATGTGAATAAGGAAATTTGAGATACTAAAGGGAGGACGTGAGAACTTGACGATTTTTTCGCAATGAAGCAACCACACTGTTCGAACTTTTTTTTATTTCTAGAGAGTCGGTTTTCACTTTCCGAATCAAACAACTTGGACTAATCGCGAAATGATTTGAATAACGTGGATATATTTTTAATTTCTTATAGTCTTCCTTGAGTCCTGGCTTCAGTTACGTTCTCTACTGAATTATCCTATTTTAATAATAAACGCAAAAATAGTCCTCAAACCACTTATAAAGCACGGCATACAAAATAACATGTAAAATCTTCCCAAACGAATTTTTCGGTAAAATGTTACCACAATGCACAATTATTTCAGTCGATTTTACAAAAAAAATCTCTCCTTTCTTAAATTTTAAGAAGAGGCCGTGAAATAAGTTGTTTAAGAAGATAAGAACCATTCAACAATTCTTGAATCTCTATAATCTGCAAGCGAAAGTTTAGTTTGCAAGTCGACTGAAAATATCTCCCCTTCATCTATTTCGTACCGCACGCCCTTACTTATATGTAATTTAAAAACACTTGTCCACAATGAATGGTCATTACTTCTTACATACGAAACGCCCGCTGTAAGAGGGGCGTTAATGATTTCTTGTAAGAACCTAAAATTGGCCACTATAAATGTGGAAATGAAGGTGTTTTTTGTGTTCCTTTTCACCTGCGGCCTGGTCATTAAAATTAATACATTTGCCAAAGTGAAAACTGTGACATTCAAAATTAACAGACTGATATCATGAAAAAGGTGATGCGAAAAGTTCCACGTATGCCACGCGCTTCGACGTGATGAGGAAGTTTTCTTGAGCAGCATAACTCGTTGAAAACGAATGTGATTTTTCTTGGAATTTTTTTCTCATAAAACCACAAGATTAATGGAAAAAAACATGGCCACTTCATTTTCACTGCTGGTTCAAGTTATTCCACCAAATTTTGTTTTTTACTTTCAAATAGGATTTTTTGCTATAACAAAATCATACATCAAATAAATATAATTTCGTAAATACTCCTTTTCTTTAGCCATCTCAGTATGATCAAAAATAACACACAAGCAGCGTTTGTCACCGCCGTTTGTGTATTTAGAATTGGCAGTGTCAGGGGTTTCAATAACTTCTGAAATAGCCGTCCATGATAGCCCATTGAAGGCGGCAGTTTAACAAGTTTATGATAGCATTTTTAGTGAAAATCAAGGCAAACTAGCCGTCGGTGTGGCAAATCAGGCGGCAGTATACCACCGGTAACCGGCTGCTATTGAAACCCCTGAGTGTGTAATCATCTCGACGTGAATTTCCACCTTAAATTTTCGAAAATTCTGTTGAATAGAAAGCACCATTTGTCCTCACGCCTGAACGTGTTTTCATCATAGGGCTATTTCAAGATGTTTTGTTGACAATGTAGGATTCTTAAACTGAACATATCTTAAAATAAATGGAGATGCGATAATGACTCCGCCGCGGTTCATATTAATTGTAACACTGTGACTTCTCAAATTCGCGGGTTGTCACTCGTACCTACCCTCTTACCTACTCGTACCTACGAGTGACAACCACGACAATAAAGTAAGGCTTTTTTTATTGAGAACTTTTGCGGGTAAATATCTTTTTCAGTTTTTTATCGAGATTCCCATACAAATCCTTATAATTGTTTACCTTCCGACTCTGGGTCACCTGTGGTACAAGGTGAATGAAAAACGAGCAAAGACTAGATTGATCCAAAAGGAAACTGCATCACCAAAAACGGAAATGAAAGATCAAGATTATAAAGTGATATTTGCTAAAGGGACACCACAGAAATCTAGCTTTTCGGGTGAAGTTCCAAGTCCTACACTTCACTGAAGAAGCATTCAGTTTCTCATCGATTGACAAAATTCAGCCACTTCAACGTACGGAGAAAAAACGTATAATGAAATGTTTGATAAAAGAAAGTTCACATAATAGCGATGGTCATAGAAGTCGTGGATGAAAAAAACCCCTGTACAGCAAATGAAATGAAATTCGTTAGCAAGTCCCAAATTTACGTATGAGGGCATCAGTTGCATTTTCGTAAGTTTAACTCGAGGAGGATCGGCGTTTCATTTGCTGTTAGTGGCCTTACTGAGCGTTCCTTTCTTCTCAGCTGTCGTCAGGCATTGAATTTTGTTGAACGCCTCTAACATCAGATTTGGAGTACACTCAAATAAGATAATACAAACACATTTCTAATCCAGTCTGGAATGTTTAGACTGAAGATAAGGAAAGAAATTAAAAGATAAAAGCTTCAATTTTGAAGCAAAACTTTTTCTTAAAGTAAACTGTAAATGAGTATAAGATACCGGTAGCTGATTTTGCTAACATGGAAAATTTGAAGTGTCAACTGAATTGACAAAATAAGTTGACCACTTTAGAAAGAGTAACTTGAAAGGCTGACGTTTTGCGCGGAATGATCCCGTTCGCTACAGCAACTTGATTGACTCTTCAAACTGTGAGCGACAAACCACGGACATTTATTAAAGTTGTTCCACATGGTCCAGAATTCTTCATCAACGCCATTTATTTCTCACCACACGGGCAATTAGCAAAACATGAAGACAGTAAGACTGTAGCAGTAATTTGAATCTAATTTGAAGAAAAAGGCGACATTGTTCATTGATCACAATTTTTTCAGATATTAAGTGCTAGGATCATTTCTCTCTTTCCTTTTTCATCTTTTTCTGTGTCTTTTCATAAACCGTATGGAGATGTGAACCGTGATATTGTTCCGCTATTGAAATCATTTATTATTACAAATTTTACTTTCAAAGCTTGGTTCATATTAATTTTCAAATGACTTGCGGCAAAAGCTATTTCGCAAACGTTTCAGTTCTCCAGCATTTTCAGCACAAAGCTTGGCTATGTTTTTTTTTAAGCAAGGTGAGCGTTTATCCACAGTTAACGCAATTGTTAATTGTCTTGTTACATCGCATGGAAAGTCTGCCTCAAACATCATCAGTCCCTCGGCCAAGAATTGAAATAATACTGACTAAGACGCCATCGATGCTGTGTAACACTAAATTACAGGATTCCTTTTAATTAAGTACGAATTACTCCTGAACGAAATCCTTAATTTAGGGTTTATGAGGCTAATACTATCACATATTCCATTCTGATTAATTTGTCATCACCTATCGCTTTGAGGCCAATAGTATTATTCTTCAATGTTGTTCACAAACCAAAGGGGAATAATAGTAATGAAGAAAATTCAATACCTTAGAAAAGAGCTGCCGATTATGTCTGTGGTTAACTTGAAAACACTCTTCATTTTCGCTTTAATGAATAAATGGGTAGCTGAACTCTTGCTAACATTTTTCTCGCGTAAAACGTGTCCATATAAAAACCAACTCGTAAAGTCAGTCGTTATATTCCTCGTGAAATCGCCAGATAAGAGATCACTTTTGGATTCGTTTTGATAAAACGTGGCGGAGAAATCTGAAATCATCAGTGATGGAATTGAAGACTGCTTTCGTAATTTTCGCACTCCTCGCAGTAACTGAGTTCTCGAGTCTTTGTCGCGGTCAATATGAATGCCTGTTTGGAAATTGCGGCGACAGACGCACTATTAAGGCAAGTAAAACTCTTCTTATCATTTTTTCTGTATCCGCTGGGGCCAAAAGAAGAACCGGACCGGTTGAAAGATTTGAGCTCATAAGGACATTTTGTTCGCACAGAAGCGTGCAAGGTTTTCTTTCTGTTCACATGAAACGAAGCAACCGGCTGAATTTAAACTTTTGTCATTAGTTGTCACACAGTTACATGAAATTCTCTTTAGGCATTTGAAAGTTTTCACGCCACTCATTCGCCACGAAGATTGTTCCACTAAAGAGACGTTCTCCCTAATTTCACTTGTGCTACATCTTTCAGTTAACTACGGATAGATATGTGACTTTTTCAACTGTCGCTTTTGGACGTAGAAAGCTTCTCATGTCATAGCTATTTGCAAGATGTAAGCTTCAAGTAATAGTGTAATATTAGCGAAAAAAGTGATTAACAACTCGACACACTTCATTTTCGTTAGCCTAGTTACCACGCTTCCATGAAGCCACGCCTTTACCGCATAAGTTAGACGACGAAGGTGTTCACTGCGCTGGTTAAATCATTGACCGGACCGGCTAAAAGTTCGTCCATTCTCGTTTTTGGCGTTCAAGTTTTTTAACGGTTTGACCGCAAAATTTTCGTACAGTTAGCGTGTTTCCGTGTGCGGAACAGAACCCCTAACTGCAAGAATTTTCAACCGATCGAAAATTCGTCCGCAACGGTGTGATAAAAGCCTGAGTGTAACCGTTGCTGAAAAAAACAAAAAATTATTTTCCGAAGTCGTAAGTTAAAAATCACGTTTTGTTCTTCCGTAACGTAAGTTTGAAAACTTCTCGAGATTTACTTAGAAGAAAATGACGGCAGAAAAACTCAGCAACTTCGGACCGCAGAAACTGTTTGATGTATGTAGTATTGGTATTTTGTTTGGCCTCTTTATGATACTGAGATATAGTTTGAAGTTAGGCTAAAAATATGATCCTCCATGCTTAAACTGACTGATGAACTTATTGAATTAAAGTATGCAAGTGTTGCAGCAAAAAAACTGAAAAGCATAACCTTGATTCGAGGTGCGTTTGGAAACTCTGTTGAGTTATCAATCTCTACAATTTGTTTGGTTTCAGGGGTTGGGAGACTCACACATTTCCTCCCCACCCACCCGAGACAGCCGAGGTTGCCAATTTATACGGGAATAGAGAAAAAAGGTTTCATGCGCATAGCAGAATTCATGCTAAACAAGCGGGCATCGGTAAAAATACGAAGATCATGAAGGAGATAAAATGTAAACAGAGCATCATTTGAAATGAAACGAAAAACTATGTGTAATTTGTTACAAACTGAACTTATTTCAGCTACACCTTAATTAAACCTGTTTGTGTATATAACAACAGTGAGGTGATTCGTGTTCACTTCAAAAGCCATCAAATGATAATATACAGAGGTAAATACTACTACTACTACTACTACTACTCCTACTACTATTACTACTACTACTACTACTACTACTACTACTACTACTACTACTACTACTACTACTACTACTACAGTACTACTACAGTACTACTACTACTTCTACTACTACTGCTACTACTACTTGACTACTACTACTACTACTACTACTACTACTACTACTACTACTACTACTACTACTACTACTACTACTACTACTACTACTACTACTACTACTACTACTACTACTACTACTACTACTACTACTACTACTAGTACTACTACTACTCCTGAGCTTCCAGAAATTAAAAAATATATATACAAAGAAATAATACTTTGTGATTCTTTTAAAGCCCGGTCAAGGGGCCTTAATATCCGTTCAATTTTGTTGACTGAACAGCGATGTTGAAACAGTCTGCTCCCCTCCCCCCTTTCAACCGTGTTGAAACATGTTGAATCGACGTTGACTCGATGTTGAATGAGTTTAAAAGCGAATGTTGAATTTGTCCCCCTCTTTCAACAATGTTGGGTATACGCGTGCGCACTAATCGGTTCCTCATTGACGCATCCATGTATTTGTATCCATAGTAACAAAGCAGCCTGGGACTGAATACCAGGCCTCTTGTGGAGCTTTGTCAAATCAAATGTTGATGATGTGTTGAAAACGTTTGCCTACGCCAGCAGTCAACATCATTCAATATCGTTCAACGAAAAAATATCGAATATGGATGTTTAAGCCGTTTACCCAGGCCCTTTAATAAAATGTGTTTGCATCGAATTACCTCCAAAGACCTCAAACAACGACGAGGTTGACAAGAAGAAAGGTACCACAAAACAAATACGTTTAATGAATGCAGTCGAAAACCGCCAATGGTTCGCTACGTGCGCTTTACGTATGTTGATCCAACAATGTGAAAAAGAAAAATTGAGATAAAGCCTTGAGGATGTGAGACCTTGACGATAGATTAACAATTTTCTTTGCACTGAAAACAATCAGAATGATCATACTTATTTTATTTTTAGAGAGTCCGTTTTCTAGAATAATCAATAAATGATTTGAATGACGTGGGTAAACTTTTAAGTTCTCATTGTCTTCGCTGTGGTCCTTGCTTCAGTTTCTAATTAGTCCTAGCTTAATAATGAACGCAAACAGAGACTTCAAAATGTATGTTTCGGATAAATGTTACCACAATGCAAAACCTGGTTAAGGTAATTTTCAAATATGGCTTGCAGTGCAAAAGCTATTTTAGCAAACGAAATCAGTTCTCCAGTTTTTTCATTTCATCACAAAGCTTGGCGACGGTTTTTTTTCGAGGCAAGGTAACAAATATTACTTTGTCAGTATTTCATCAGTTCATATTCAAGACAATAGACTCATGCTCGGTTGAGAAGAAGAAAATTTTATGCGTTTGAAAATTGGAAGATGATCTACACAACTTGGGTTCTTTTATCATTGCATTCCAAGTCTATTTGACAAATTGATGTCAGTTTTTCATGCGTCTGTCCTGTTATTGATCATGAATTGCGTGATAACATTGTCAAAGTAGCTGTGGATCCACGAGGCCATAGCTGAGTGGATCCGCAGACAATGTTATGACGAAATTCATTGTCAATAACTGGACAGACGCATAAAAAACTGACATCAATTTGTTTTTTACAATAACAAAATAAGGCAGAGGGATCAAAATTAAGTCAAAACAAGAGAAGAACGTGGGACAAAAATGTGAGAAACTTCAATCTGACGTGAGCAATATCGCGTCATTATCGCATAAATTATAAATTTATGTGTCTGTCCGCTTATTGACAATAAAAAATAGCCAATGGAAGTGCGAGAATTTTGCTGTCATTGTAAAACGGTATCTCGTATTTTTAACGGACCAGATGTCTCGAGAACAAAAGAAGAGTTCCGATTCCGTTATTCCATGGCGTCACTTCACCTACAATTGAAAATAAAAAACAGGTGAAAAGTAGTAGTAGAATTATGCTCCTAATTCTACTGGTAGCGTGCTGGGCTTGAAGGAGACGATTTTGGATGAAGGAACGCTTTGAAATCAAAGGGGAACTGTCTCGCTATTTTAGTCAAACTTCAAAACAATAAAATACGTCTTTATATGCATCAATTAAGAAAAAAAAATCATAAATGGTGTAGTTTTGTTGCCAATAACAAATGAAGTGTACTGAAGCTATTCTTCAATGTTATTTGCATCCATGGATGGAGAGAAGATGTAAATGGATTGAAACTTGAAAAAAACTGACAACTTTTTTTTAAATTTGGAGATGGGGTCCCCAGAACATGAGTCGCCAAAAATTAAATATGAATAGCGCTTTGTGCAATAAATATATTTCATATCTTGTCAGTGGGTTGCTAGGAATGTTGCACGTATGAGCAGAAGTACTAACTTAGGTTTTTCCCCAGTTTTTAGCATGACGTTACTGACATTGCCCCTTTCACTAAAGTTCTATAGTAAAGGCAACCCCATTCTGTTCATTCACAACATGCCTTACTGACGGAGCACTCCATTCGAATGCATATACTACGGGTTCATATCTCTGAGTCACCGTCGCTCGCCGGGGAAACCGTTTAGAGTTGTCCTTAGAGGGTCCCTGGCTCAATTCCTCCAAGTTATCAGTGTAAATGGAAACTGAATACTTTACTTGCATTTGAGTCTCTCAGCACTGTTATGTTTGCTTGAATTGTTTTAAAATTTTTAGTCTCACTAAAACCAAGTTATCCCTGAAATTTCACAAGTCAGTGTGTGAAGGTCAAAACCCAGATTTTTGGCATTTCAAAGCATGAAACTTAACAATTTTGGGCATTCTTCTTTTGAAATGTTAAAAGACCAGCTTTTCAGAATGAGTGGATCGTTGTTGTCTAACGCAGTTGTTTGAAAGGGCCAACACCTGTTTAACTGAACATAGCTGCATGACCAGTAGCCTCTCACGCAAGACACTCACGCGTTCCTCCCCCACGAGCTTCTGCTGAAACGAGCTACACACGAACTTGTGGGGAAGGGACGCGTGCTGAAGCCCTAAGATAAGAGTCACTGCGTGGGAAGCAATATGACCAGAAGACTTCGCTGAACAATGGAACGCTATAATACGCCCATGCTTCGTAACGATATTGTTACAGTATTGTAATAACTGTGGGCAGAGCTCCAAGAAAATAGGAATTAGAAACAATGTTTGGCGGCATCGTGGCTGTAATTAGCCACAACGGAGCTGTAGCGTTGGGCTTTTAAAAACACCATACGAAAACTTTAATCGACTTAATTAACTCGAGTCTGAGATAAATTCCCTTTGCATATCAATACCGCTCGCCTTTCAAGTTGGCGTTGACAATTATCAAAAACTGAGGATATCTGTCCGTCTTCATTATGATATTACTTCGCCTCTATAAAAATGTGCAGGCCAAACTCTATATATCGACGTTGGGATATCAAGAAACACTGAGAAATCCACCATGGCTGCAAAAATGTCCCTCATATTCGTGACTATGTTACTCTGTCAATCACTTCTGATCAACTTCCCTGGACGCTGTTCTGGTGTCAAAATCAGATCGAAGTGGAGGTGTATATACAGGTTTTGCAGAAAATACGAGGTTAGAGAAGTTCTTCCTTAAGTCGAGCATCATGCTAAAGAATGTTAAATCTACCAGTTCCTAAAAATTAGTGTTTCTCAGTAATTGTGCTAGTAATGCAGCGGCCTTCATGAAAAATTAACCAAACCCTAACTCGACGATCGTCTGGACATCTTATAATACTCAAACTACTCTCCGACCCCCCCCCCCCCCCAAAAAAAAAAAAGCAAGAAACTGGCGTGCAATATTCCCTTTAATCAGGAATAGATAAACTGCGAAAATAGTTACAAATGGGCTTCGCCCTGAAAACGAAAGAGGGGTTGTATTCAGGGATGTTGGAATGAAGTGAGCTTGTTATTTTTCTTTTATTAAATGAAAATGACTGGTTCCACACCCGTTTTTTTTTTTTGTACATAGTTACGTTCTTAATCACCTTACGTTTTCTTAAAGCGATAACTTGTCTCTGAATTCTTAAATACACCCTCCGGTTCTAAGCCATGGTACTGTCGTTCAAAATTTCTCCGACTGAAGGAATGACAAATTTTGGTGACAACTGACGAAATGTCACTGTAAGGCTTATTAGAATTAACGAAAGATAAAGGGAGATGTCAATTGAGGATTTTGAAATGACCGAATGCAAAAATTTTGGCCGCCAATAAATCATCATTTTTCCTTAATTTGTGTTAATCCTGACTTGCCTCATTAGCACGCGTCAAATTGAAAGAATTTTGGCAGTAAAACGAGGCTAGTCAGCCTAATTTGCACAAACTTAAGAGAATACTTATTGGCAGCCATTTTTGCAACACCTGCTTCTCTTTTCCTACCCCTGTGAGACTTTGCACACTATTGTAAATTAGGTGGAAATTTCAGTGGCGACCAAAAGAATAGCGTTAGGGTTATATATGATATTTCCAATCTTTATTTCGAGATGAAATCATCAGCGAAACGAAAATGAAAACAAAATAAAACAATCTTTGAGGTAATTTATTCTCTCGTTAAAATTTAATGCATAGGGCCCTCCTCTTTATAAAAGACCGTGCAATGACTAAAGACAAATTCAAACTTAAGAAGTTAATGACCAAACGGTTAGGGTATGGCGTTAAAATATTTTCTTGCGATCACAGTCGTAACATTAGCAGTCATGTTCGAGTTTACAGCTCACGGCAGGGCGGTTCATCCGATATGCATTTTCGATCCTTATAATACTAAGTGCTCTCAACAGCCCACTCAGGTTAGTTTTGATTAGTTACTTATGATCATTTTGCCTTTAAAATTGCATGGCATATTACTCCGGCATGACTCATGATGATCTCAAACTGAGCCGTAAATAATCCTTGTGGTTATATTAATATCTGGACACTTGTTCTATACCTTTTTCTTTTCTTTCGAAGAGATCATGTACACGACGCGCTGCAAAAAACTGTCAGCAAAGCAGACATTGATCAACTTCATCTTCAACTTTAAGTTAAACTGCATGACTCGAACTTTCCTTAAGGTAACATTATAAAAGAATAGATCAGAATAGGCCAGAAATAAGGTAACTAATTTTGACATGGAGAGCAAGTATATTAACTTCAGTTCTTATGCACGACTTTTGTTTTTCTAAGCAGCCAAAGAAGCCACCTAGAGGTGACTCGACTTCCAACGAAGACACAATGAACCTAGAACAGAGAGAATTCAACCCCAAGGCGAAGATTCTGCTAGCTGATCTGATGCGGCGGAGTTACAAACGGCCTCAAGAATTTAGATCTGATTACGCCGATAACGACTATTGACTGAGGAACTTATAAAACTAAGTAAAAGTAGAAGTAGCAAATTTTGCAAACAAGAAATGGAATCCAAACAAGTTTCAAGGCATGCTGGGTGAAGGAAGTTAGATTATAGCTAAAATATTTGTAGAAATGTCCGATTACGTTCCACGCCGTAAATAAAGATCGCTTACGCAAACTTTGGTGTGCGTGTTATTTCGTGTGCATATTGCCGGGGCAATATTCCTCTTTCATGTAAAACTGCCAATACAGCCCACAAAATATGACCAGAAATATGGCTTGCATGAGAGGTTTTTCTCCTGTTTTTCCTCGGCCATTTCTATACCAAAAACTCATGAAACCCTGCATATGATTTGGTTTTTATTTCCGAAACGAATGTCAGTGCTGGAAATTACTCAGTGCCTGCCATGGGATATTGTCTGTCGGACTTATCTGATCAATTCACAGGCAACCCAAACTCATAATTCCAATGTCTAGTCAACGTACCGATTTTTAGGGCTTATATGACATGGGATTAGGAGTTGCTTGCTGAAGCATTTTACGAGAAAAATTAAAGTAATTAAAATAACGGTTAATCGATGTTTCGATGTATCAAACATCATTCTCAAGATTGAGGTCGTTTAATATGCTAATGTCAATGCTTATCTTGATGTCCTTAACTCAAAACACCCTGCGCTAAAGTTCACTATAGAATTGGCCGCTAACAGCACACTACCTTTTCTTGGCATGAATATTATAAGAAACGGAACTAAACTAGAAACCAGCGTTTATAAGAAACCAACTAACACTGGTCTTCTACTACACTTTCATAGCCATGTTGATCAACGCTACAAAAAGGGCCTCCTTAAAACCATGCTAAACAGAGCCTACAGAATGTCGTCTAACCGGAAAAATTTCATCAACGAATGCGAGGCCTTAAAGCTAACGTTCTCAAACCTCCTTTACCCATCACAATTGATCGAAACCACTGTAAACCATTTTATTACTAATGTTGTTACGGACTATGTACAGAGTGATGCAGACAGGAACAATGACTCCACTCCTACGGTTATTACGGTTATATGTTTTCAATCCCTTTCATTAGCCAGAGCGCTGCAGACAGCACAAGGAGACACCTACAAGACCTTAGTTCGAAAATCGGTGTCACCATAAAACCTATCTTCACGAGCAAGAAAATAGGTGAAATCATCAAAACCCGTGAACCAAAACCGAAGATCATTAACGAAAAATGCGTTGTTTATCACTTTAAATGTGGTCTATGTGAAATGGACTATGTTGGTTTTACTAATCGACACCTCTTTCAAAGCATCAACGAACACACCAACTCAAGATCTTCAATTGGCAAGCCCATAAAACTACAACACGGAGTCCAACGACCAGCCATTGCATAAAATTTCACCATCCTAAAAAAGTGCCTGAGTAAACTGGACTGTTTGTTCTACGAAATGTTAATCGTAAAAGAACTAAAACCATCACTCAACGTACAGTCAGACTCGATCCGCGCGAAGTTATTCACTGATTCTTAACTAAAATATTTACATAACATCAAGCACTGTGGAATGCGCATATTAGGACGGAAATCTTGAAATTTTTTTAACTTCCCACATTGATCTTTTGTTCATTTTTGGACAATGTGGAGATAATTGAAAATAAAATCTGTTTCTGAAAAGAAAAGTAGGGGTCACCGAACATCCAAGATCGTTAAATCCAAGCAAAGCTATAGCAATAGCCATCTGCCCTATGATCTTAGCGCGCGCGCACGATGCATGACGTGGCATGTGAATTTGCGTGCGCTGTAAGGATGCGCAGTAGCAATGGGCGCGAACGTCCTTAATAGCATGTTCTATTGACATTCGGCAGAAAACCATAAGGGTTGAAACATGTAACGGCCCCTTGTGAGCTGGGAAACAAGCTTCTGAATATTCAATTTGCTAAGTACCATATTTGGAACAACAAGAGCAAGGAGTTTCCAAGTATGGTACCTAGCACTGAACCATTCAACCAATCAGTTCGCACTGAATATTCGGAAGCTGTGAACTTGCGTTACACGTTTCAACCCTTGTGGGTTTCTGCATTCGGCAAAGTACAGTGTCAAGATCAGCATTTAATTAATTTCGAGGCTCTTATTGCAACTCTGTGTTCTTGTTTCTGCTGCCTCCCACCGTGGCTTTCTTCTTAAAGTCTCTTTCCTGATACTTTCTTATATGTCGCTTATTTCTACTGTTTAGTAATCTGCGAGACAACAAGGACAACAGGGACCTGAAAGAACTTATAGTGATTTTCCTCATAACTCGCTCTAGTCTAGCATTGTTAAGTTGCAACAAAAAAGATTGATTTAACAATAATGACAATTTGATCCGTTTCTCTGCAAACCTGAGTGCAATGTTCTGAACGCGATCAACTCATCGCACTCTTAGCAATCGAAAGCTATTATCCGCTAGGAATACCCCAGGACTGCGGATAAATATTTTCCCGTTGCTTTCAGCTGAGGACGACTCATTAACTTCGGTTCTTTTCAACTTGGATAACATGACAGAACAGCGAGGAGCAAGTAGAACTCTCGACAGTAATTTGAATCAACTAATATTTTCATGTTTACGTATTTGAGCAACGTGATTGGCTATTCGATCTATTGTTTAGACATCAATAGCCCGTGGAAACGAGAGAAAGATCCTAGAGAGAAGTGAAATATTCACCAGGCCAACGGTCGTGTCATCACATGCAGCCCAAGCTCGATATATGAGTATCTGAGTGTTCTGTACTATATTATGCAAGAGTCGAATATAAGGATTTGTTTGGGGAAAACGGTTTTTCTCAAAATTCAAAAAAATATCTACGATTTAAAATAAAAAATAGCTTACCTTGTTTTAGTCTCGTGTGTCTTTTTCTCTCCATTGACTCCTGGGGGTTCCCATTAACGAGTAAAATCGTTTTGCTTTAGACAGAGTAAAATACTAAGTATGGCCACTTTAGGCCGGTTTAGGGGTTGAAAGGGTTAAGGCCATGGTGGTTTTTGGTTCCTTTTCTTTTCCCTCTACATTTTCTTTCCCAAGGTTGGGCACCGAGACGAAGCCGCCGAACGGAATCACCGGAGAAGGGCCATAAATTCGCTCCTAAGGCTTAGACCGCCTCAAAATTTCACGCAGATCACGGACGATACCTCCGCCACCCATTCGTCTTCTTCATTCAAGCAACTTGTACACTGAGAAGGAATTAAGGGCTACCAAAGTCTGCAAACATTTGCTTCGAGAGCCATCGAATGAGGCTTTACTTACCAGGCTCGTTACCCAAACCGTTGGAAGATCGCTTAGCGACCGGCGATTGGTCAATGGGAACATCGGTGACCAATCGTGAGTCTTAGGTACAGTACAGATACTCATATATCGATCTTGGGCTACCAGTGGTGTCACGTATGAATCCAAAACGCTTTAGCCTGCGAGCGGGCTCTTTTGTAGCCGCGAGAGGATTGGGATGTACAAGCCCAGTCCTCTCGCGGCTACAAAAGAGTCTGCTCGCAGGCTAAAAACGCCTCCTTAGACCGGAAAACAGTGGCGGGTTCTTCGTGAAAAAACTGCATGGCTTGTTTCTCTAAGGGCGCGTTCGATTTAACCGTATTTCGAGTAGGAATACCTGGAATAGAAATCAGAAATCCTTCGTTTTTGCGGAGATTCACGTTAATATTGTCAAACATCTGCTAAAATGCTATTTGAAACATAGCTTTATTATCCTGCAAAACGTCACACATGGTGTTTTAAATCATCACTCCACGTATTCTTATCCCGGAATAGGGTCAATCGAACGCATCCTAAGCATGTGGAGATTGTTTTCGAACTCTGGGCTTTTAGGCCAAGTCATTTGGTATCGCTCTTCACGTTAAGAGTGGAACAAAAGGCCGAATCAAGCCGATCTCATTAACTGGGTTGCCAGTATAGAGCAATCCCAGTCGAAAGTTGGGTGGGTATGTTGTTTCGTTTTATTATGTATTTGTCTTTTAGTTTTTTTTTGTCGCGTGTCGTTAAAAGTCTTGCCTGACACTCCCCGTGTAAGTGGGAGTAAAGGATTCTTTAGTAAAGTCCAACCGCCAATTTCTGTTCATCCCACAACATGCCTTATCTGACGGAGCACGTTCCATTTCGAATGCAGCATACTGTCTGGGTTCATATCCTGTGGGAGTCAAACGCTCGCCGGGGAAACCGGTTTTAAAAAATTTGTCCCCTTATAGGGTCCCCTGGCTCAATTCCCTCCCAAGTTACTCATTGTAAATGGAAGACTGGATACTTAACTTGCCAATTTGAGTCTCTCAGCACTGTTATGTTTTGCTTTGAATTGTTTTAAAATTTTTTTTTTGTTATTTGCGTAACCATATTGTTACAGTAATTGTAGCGTAACCTGTGGGCAGAGCTCCAAGAAAATAGAATTTAGAGACAATTGTTGGCTGCATCGGTGGCTGTAATTAGCTACAACAAAACGGAGCTGTAGCGCGTTGGCGCTTTTAAAACACCATACGAAAACTTTTATTTAATCGACTTAATTAACTCGAGTCTGAGATGAAATTCCCTTGTATATCAACTACCGCTCGCCTTTCCAATGTTGGCTGTTGATCAATGATCAAAACTGAGGATATCTGTCGTTCTTCATTATGATATTGCTTCGCCTCTATAAAATTGTGCAGGCCAAACTCTATATATCGACGTGGGGCTATCAAGAAACCACTGGGAGAAATCTACCATGGCTGCAAAATGTCCCTCATATTCGTGACTATGTTTACTACTCTTTCAATAGCTTTGGATCAACTTCCTGGACGCTGTTCTGGTCTCCATATAAAATCCAAGTGGAGGTGTATATACAGGCCATGCAGAAAAGGCGAGGTTAGAGAAGTTCTTTCTTAGGTCTAGCAGTGCTAAAGAATGTTAAATCTACCAGTTCCTAAAAATTAGGTGTTTCTCAGTAATTGTGCTAGTAAAGCTGCGGCCTTCATGCAAAATTAACCAAACCCTAACTCCGACGATCGTCTGGACATATTATAATACTCAACCTACCCTCCCCCTACCCCCCAAACAAACAAGGAACTGGCGTACAATATTCGCTTTAATCAGGAAAGATAAACTGCGAAAATAGCTTCAGAAAGGCTTTCGCCCTGCAAACGAAATAGGGGTTATTTATGGCATGTTGGAAATTAATACCCTTTTTGTTTTTCTTTTATTAAATGAAAATGACTCGTTCCACACCCGCTTTTTTTACCTTACATTTTCTTAAAGCGACAACTTGTCTCTAAATTCTTAAATACACGACCCCCCGGTTCTAAGTCAGGGTATTGTTCAAAATTTCTCTCGACTGACGAAATGACAAATTTTGGCTAATGACAACTGACGAAATGTCACTGTAAGAGGCCTAATTAGAATTAACGAAAGATAAAGGGCGATAGCAATTAAGGATTTTGGAAATGACCGAATGCAAAAATGTCCGCCAAAAAATCTATCATTTTTCTTTCGTGTTAATCCTGAGTTAAGCCTCATTATCCGTGCGCGTCAAATTGAAAGAACGTTGGCAGTAAAATGAGGCTAGTCAGTCTAATTTGCACAATCGTATAAAGAAGAGTTATTTGCTGTCTATTTTGCAACATCCTGCTTCTTTCCTCACTATACCCTGTTAGAACCTTGCACGCACTATTTGGTAAATGAGGTGGAATTTCAGTGGCGATCAAAAGAATAGTGTAGTGGTTATATCTATAATATATTTCCAATCTTTTATTTCGAGATGAAATCATCACTGAAACGAAAACGAAAACAACATAGAACAATCTTTGAGGTAATTTATTCGAGTTTAAAATTTAATGTATAAGGGCCATCCTCTTTAGAAAAGACCGGGCAATGACAAAAGACAAATATCAAATACTTGCCAAGTTATTGACCCAACGGTTAGGGTATGGCCGTTAACATATTTTCTTGCGGTAGTCGTAACATTAGCAGTCATGTTCGAGTTTACAGCTCACCGGCAAGCCGCCCTTCTCTTCAAATTGCCTTATGAATCCTAAGCATGCTCAGTATGCGCCCGCAACCGTGCCTCAGCCAGGTTTTAGTTTTTGATTAGTTACTTATGATCATTTTGCCTTTAAAAGTGCAAGTGGCAGTATTACTCTTCCGGGCATGAACTCATGATGATCTCAAACATGAGCCGTAAATAATCCGTGTGGTTATTTTTAATATCTGGACACTTGTTTCTATAACCTTTTTGTTTTTCTTTCGAAGAGATCATGTACACGAAGCGCTGCAAAAAACTG